>NC_090244.1:1537500-1550000 GCF_024489055.1 Chanodichthys erythropterus | reverse complement strand
TTGTACTGTATATTTTAACATACCTTCAGATGTTCATGTTTATTTCGCTGTAACTGGTATTAAAGCGGAGGAGAGGATGATCACATGCTTTTCTTTAACTGAGGCGCTAAAGCGATCTGTCACGCCACATTAAACAGCGCCAAAACGGTATTTATTTTTTGAATCTCATAATAAGATGGACGTCATTTGAAATCTGAGACTTTGCTTCATTTCAAAAGTAACAAAAGATTATTGTGATTTATTGGATGGGAGGAGCTACATATTCTGCTCATTCATCAACTGAAAACAGACTAGACTAATCGATTCTTGGGATTTAAGAATCGATATCGGTTCGTAAAAATGAGAATCGATTAAAATCGAGAAATCAGTATTTTTTAACCAGCCCTACCATAGTGCATCCTGGTGCCATGTGTTCCCCAGGAAAGCATCCGGCCATCCACGTGATTCATCAGACCAGGCCACCTTCTTCCATTGGGTGTTGAGTGACAGCTCTCATTCAAACACTCGAACGTCCGACACATCCTTGACCTCAACCCCGGCATCATCCGATTAGAAAGCAGGAGGATAATTAGTTTGGGGTGTTTTGAAGGTGTCAAACATTTGGTATAACACATCCTACATGAACACTGTGATGTTATGCATTTTAAGAGAGTAGGTCATCTCAGTTAGGATGCTGATTATATGTAGACTGTACTCACTAGGTTTTGGAACAGAGAGTGAAAAATGAGCGGAGCAGCCACACACGCGCTCAGAAGTAATCAGTCTTGTATGTAATAGTTCAGAGAGCAGACACACGTTGAAATGATTTTACTCTACGGTTCAGCGCCGCAGTGAAGAGTTTCATTAAATCTTACGCTTCACGTCTCGACAAAGGTTAAATTCAGTGCTCTGTGTGTGTCGTTATGCTGCCAATTCATGAAGCCAGTTGAATTTTTCTATAGAAAGCCTGTTCACTGCAAAAATGATGTTCTTCCATCCTCAGTATTTGTGTCTTGTTTTCTCAATACAGATATCTAAACATTCTTAAAACAAAATGACTTAAGATATTAACATAATGCATTAAAACAGTATACACCCTCTAAAACATTCATAACTTCTCATTGATGAGTGAATGCACAAAAGAATTACCACTTCAATTCACTGACTGCTCAAAACTGTCTACATTTAACAAAACAGAGAAATCTTTTGCAGAAAGGCTCTCGAAAAAGATTTGTTCTTGTTTTAAGCATAAACTCACTTCATTTTAATATCTTAAGTCATTTTGCTTCTCCAGTAAATGAATGTAAGATATTTGTACTGTAAAACAAGGAAAAAATACGGAGTCAGAGCCTCATTTTTTGCAGCGTATGCTTGCGTTTCAAACACAATCACCCATAATGCATCGTCAATCGTGACGCGCTGCTGCATAAATTCTCATTTAGGTTTTCAAAAGGTCATTGGAAGCTCTCAATCAGTGTAAATGAAGAATCTCCCGTCTGGCCTGTAAGAGCCACTCAAGAAAAGCAGCGCAGAGTTTTGATGTAAATCTCTGAGGAATTGGCTCGACTGCTTTGACCCGCGGTTAATTCTCTCATTAAAGTCCATTACAAAGGCCGTGAAGACGCGTTTTCCACCAGCCCACCTGCTCGTTTCATCAGTTCTTGTGACTTGAGTGGAAAATCCCTCCTCCGTGACGATCAAAACAACGTGACGAATATCCATGAGCCTGTGAAATGTGTTTCCAGAGCAAAACACAAACTGCGGTAGGCGATTCTCCTTCTCTTCCTATTAAACAATCATTCAGCCAAAAATGAGCGGTCATCATTTACTTAATGTTCTAAAGATGTAAACATAGATGCATAAGGTGACATTTTTGATTTTAGGCGTGCAACGGAAAGGATTTTACTCAAGAATGACTTAGTTTCCTATTAAAGCTTTACAGTACATTTTCACTATTAAATGTTGTTGTAAAAACTCTGCGCATTCATCAAAACAACCTCACTATTGCTCATATGCTCCAGAAATGAATGATTCCTCAGATCATGTGCCTTTACTACATGATCAGACGCACCATCTTCACTTGCTGGACCAGAAAACAGGTGAAACAATCCCACAGACTACCAACCTACCAGAACACCCTAGCAACTGCATAGCAACCACCCAGAACACCCTAGCAACTGCATAGCAACCACCCAGAACACCCTAGCAACTGCATAGCAACACAATAACCACCCAGAACACACTAGCAACTGCATAGCAACCACCCAGAACACCCTAGCAACTGCATAGCAACCACCCAGAACACACTAGCAACTGCATAGCAACCACCCAGAACACCCTAGCAACTGCATAGCAACCACCCAGAACACCCTAGCAACTGCATAGCAACACATTAACCATCCAGAACACTCTAGCAACTGCATAGCAACCACCCAGAACACCCTTGCAACTGCATAGCAACCACCCAGAACACCCTAGCAACTGCATAGCAACACAATAACCACCCAGAACACACTAGCAACTGCATAGCAACCACCCAGAACACCCTAGAAACTGCATAGCAGCCACCCAGAACACCCTAGAAACTGCATAGCAACACAATAACCACCCAGAACACACTAGCAACTGCAAGCAACCACCCAGAACACCCTAGCAACTGCATAGCAACCACCCAGAACACCCTAGCAACTGCATAGCAACACATTAACCATCCAGAACACTCTAGCAACTGCATAGCAACCACCCAGAACACCCTTGCAACTGCATAGCAACCACCCAGAACACACTAGCAACTGCATAGCAACCACCCAGAACACCCTAGCAACTGCATAGCAACACATTAACCACCCAGAACACCCTAGCAACTGCATAGCAACCACCCAGAACACCCTAGCAACTGCATAACAACACATTAACCATCCAGAACACTCTAGCAACTGCATAGCAACCACCCAGAACACCCTGGAAACTGCATAGCAACCACCCAGAACACACTAGCAACTGCATAGCAACCACCCAGAACACCCTAGCAACTGCATAGCAACACATTAACCACCCAGAACGCACTAGCATAGCAACCACCCAGAACACCCTAGCAACTGCATAGCAATACATTAACCATGCAGAACACACTAGCAGCTGCATAGCAACCACCCAGAACACCCTAGCAACTGCATAGCAACCACCCAGAACACCCTAGCAACTGCATAGCAACCACCCAAAACACCCTAGCAACTGCATAGCAACCACCCAGAACACCCTAGCAACTGCATAGCAACACATTAACCACGCAGGACACCCTAGCAACTGCATAGCAACCCACCAGAACACCCTAGCAACTGCATAGCAACACACTAACGACCCAGAACACACTAGCAACTGCATAGCAACACATTAACCATGCAGAACATACTAGCAACTGCATAGCAACCACCCAGAACACCCTAGCAACTGCATCGAAACAACCCAGAACAACCTAGCAAATGGATAGCAACCACCTAGAACACACTAGCAACTGAATAGCAACCACCCAGAGCACCCTAGCAACTGCATTGTAGCACATTAACCACCCAGAACACCCTAGCAACTGCATAGCAACCACCTAGAACCCCCTAGAAACGGCTTAGCAACACTAACCACTCAGAACACCCTTGCAACTGCATAGCAATGCATTAATCACCCAGAACACCCTAGCAACCACCTAGAACATCCTAAAAACTGCTTAACAACACAGTATCCATACACATTAACCACCGAGAACACACTAGCAACTACATAGCAATGCATTAATCACCCAGAACACACTAGAAACCACCTAGAACATCCTAAAAACTGCACAGCAACACTAACCACTCAGAACACCCTAGCAATTGCAAAGCCACCACCCAGAACACCCTAGCAACTGTGTAGCAACACATTAATCACTCAGAACACCTTAGCAACTGCATAGCGACACAATAACCACCTAGAACACCCTAGGAACTGCAAAGCCACCAACCAGAACACCCTAGCAACTGTACAGCAACTGCTTAACCAATCAGAACACCCTAATGACTGCATAGCAACCACCTAGAACACCCTAGAAACTGTGTAGCAACACATTAATCACTCAAAAAACCCTACATCTGCACAACAACCACCCAGAAAACCCTAGAAATGCAGTAACAACCACTCAGAACACTTTAGCAACTGCATAGCAACCACCTAGCAACCACATAACCGTGCTAAATTCCCCTTAGAATACCTTATAAAAATGTGAATATTCTAGATTGTGTTTTGACACCCATCTCAGGGTGTTTTTAAAGTGATGTCAGTACTTGAAGCTTTGAAGATGTACTTGCAAAGTTTAGGTTTTAAATTACTTATGTTTTCTGTAAGAGATAACCTTTTAAGATGTTCCTCAAAGGGCTTTTGCGAATGATACATTGCCTCAAAATGCCTCCCTCTCTTTGAAAATATTTACAGGGAAATATTTTGCTGAAAGACGCTTCTTCCTTCACAAATCCTTCCTCCTTCGCAGTATGATCCTGGCGGTCAGGGAGATGGGCCACGGCCCCCTCCATTACTGGCTCTCCTCAACAACACACGGTCAAAATGTCAGCCGAGCACCGTGACAGGAAACGTCTCATACTCTGGGATTAGACTGAGGTAAGAAAAAAACCCAAAGACATTTTCACCTCCCGCTGAGAACATTAAAGATGTGGAAATTCAGCAAGAGAGACAGCGAGAGCGATAAAGACAAGCAGGGACTTGGGGATTTGTCACTGGCTATCTTGAGTGTTTTGGTTTGAACTCTGCTGAAGGGTTTTTTTATATTCTGATTGTGAGAAAGCATTTCTGTTTGATGTGCTAATATCAACAGCTTCAAAGGGAAAGTCTTGCACGCTCGGTGTCTCTCTTATCTCGCTGCTCTTCTCAAAGGGACGCCAGACTTTGGTTATACCTCTGTCACGTCGATATGTCGAGAACGGTACAGTCGTGATGAGAATGAAGACTCCATTTGTCACTGGAGTCGTTCTTCAACAGGGAGCAGGTCAGGTGAAATACATCACTGAGCAACTGGAATATGACTCATACTAGAATACTGCCCAGCTAACAGCTACAAATATGTTCTAAGAACGTTTTGTGAATGTTCCATTTAGTTATGAAAACCTTATTTCGAAATGTCATCTGAACGTTCAAATGTTTTTTATGTGAATGTTAGAGGAACATGAACATTCCATTTGATCATTCTTCAAACATTACTGGAACGTTACTTTTGACTGTTCTCTGAACATTCCGAAACAAGTAGTAACTTTTCAAAAATGCTAGAATAACGTCCGACTAAAACATTTCAGAAAACAACATTCCATGACAGATGTATAAATGTTTTTGTGCTAAAGTTTTGATAATGTTATTCAAGACCAGATAACCTTGAACGAACATTCTATTAACGTTACTGGATCAACATTTGTTCATAGCTTTGAGAGAACCTTGCCAGAACGTTAGCCAAACTGATTTCTATTCTAATAAATTGTGCGCACAATGTAGCAATTCGAGGGAAATAAATAGTAAATAGTGCGCACGACTTAGTAAATCGAGGGAATGAAAAAGTAAATCATGGGCACAATTTAGCAAAACGAGGGAACAACATAGTAAATCGTGCGCACGATTTTGCAAAACAAGAGAACGAAATAGTAAATCGTGCGCACGATTTAGTAAAATGAGGGAACAAAATAGTAAATTTGACACAATTTAGCAAAACGAGGGAAAGAAATAGTAAATCGTGCGCACAACTTAGTAAATCGAGGGAACAAAATAGTAAATCATGCGCAGGGTTTAGCAAAACAAGGGAACGAAATAGTAAATGTGGCACAATTTAGCAAAACGAGAGAAATAGTAAATCATGTGCACAACTTAGCGAATCGATGGAACGAAATAGTAAATCGTGTACACGATTTAGCAAAACGACAGAATGAAATAGTAAATTTGGCACGATTTAGCAAAACGAGAGAATGAAATAGTAAATCATGCGCAGGATTTACCAAAACGAGGGAACGAAATAGTAAATTTGGCACGATTTAGCAAAACGAGAGAATGAAATAGTAAATCGTGCGCAGGATTTAGCAAAACGAGGGAACGAAATAGTAAATTTGGCACAATTTAGCAAAACGAGAGAATGAAATAGTAAATCATGCGCAGGATTTAGCAAAACGAGGGAACGAAATATTAAATTTGGCACGATTTAGCAAAACGAGAGAATGAAATAGTAAATTGTGCGCAGGATTTAGCAAAACGAGGGAACGAAATAGTAAATTTGGCACAATTTAGCAAAACGAGAGAATGAAATAGTAAATCATGCGCAGGATTTAGCAAAACGAGGGAACGAAATATTAAATTTGGCACGATTTAGCAAAACGAGAGAATGAAATAGTAAATCGTGCGCAGGATTTAGCAAAACGAGGGAACGAAATAGTAAATTTGGCACAATTTAGCAAAACGAGAGAATGAAATAGTAAATCATGCGCAGGATTTAGCAAAACGAGGGAACGAAATATTAAATTTGGCACGATTTAGCAAAACGAGAGAATGAAATAGTAAATCGTGCGCAGGATTTAGCAAAACGAGGGAACGAAATAGTAAATCGTGCGCAGGATTTAACAAATCGAGGGAAAGAAATTGTAAATCATGCGCATGACTTAGTAAATCGAGGGAACGAAATAGTAAATCATGGGCACAATTTAGTAAATCGAGGGAAAGAAATAGTAAATCGTGCACATGATTTAGCAAAACAAGGGAATGGATTAGTAAATTGTGCGCACGATTTAACAAATCGCGGGAAAGAAATTGTAAATTATGCGCACGACTTAGTAAATCGAGGGAACGGAATAGTAAATCGTGCGCATGATTTAGCAAAACAAGGGAATGAATTAGTAAATTGTGCGCACAATTTAACAAATCGCGGGAAAGAAATTGTAAATAATGCGCACATTTTAGCGAATCGATGGAACGAAATAGTAAATCGTGCACATGATTTAGCAAAACAAGGGAATGAATTAGTAAATTGTGCGCACGATTTAACAAATCGAAGGAAAGAAATAGTAAATCGAGGGAACGAAATAGTAAATAGTGCGCATGATTTAGCAAATCGAGAGAACGAAATAGTTCAATTCAATTCACATTTACTTGTATAGCGCATTTCACAATACACATCGTTTCAAAGCAGCTTTACAGAGAATGCATGTCAACATTACAACTTAAAGAATGCAGTTAGCAAATAAATTGTGCGCACTATTTTTTTTTTTTTCTTGCATGTCATATACAGAGCTCTGTGTGTGTGTGTGTGTGTGTGTGTGTGTGTGTGTGTGTGTGTGTGTGTGTGTGTGTGTTTGGTATTCAAGGTTAGTATGTGAACTTTTGACTGTCTGGGGCCTCTGGGCTCTGGGTTTTCTGTGATATCTGACAAGCTCCTTTTACTCTGAGGGGAGCACACAGCTGGGGAGGATGAGGAGCTCTTAGTGTGTGTGTGTGTGTGTGTGTGTGTGTGTGTGTGATGCTCATCACTCTACACGCATTTAAAGACTCAAACCTTGTCCAAAACCAAAGACAGCTGCATGGCTGCCCAGTTAGTCAATGACTCGTTCCTCCTAAAGAAACTACCAACACACCATAATGTCACGTCTAATGATGTAGAACAAATTCAACAGAGCTTCAGACAAAACCAAGCAAATATTTAATCACTACACTGAGAGAAAAAAAAGTGTAGAAACATTTCACAAACAATTACAAAGAAACGGCAAGTCACACATTGAATTACATGTGACCTTTTGGGTATTTTCTTGTAAAACGTTCAAAAAATCATTTTTACAGTGTTTAATGCTTATTTCTCAGCAGAATATATTTATATTTTATAGAATATTTATTAAAATACACTCTTAGAAGAGAAAGTTCTGTATAGAACCTGAAAGGGTTCCATCATAGCATGAGCATTATAATTAATATAGCTAATTTTGAGATAAGGTATCATATGTATCTTTTGCAGAGATGCATTGCCAACTAATCCATCATAAGTGTAATTTAAATACTGTATAGCAACACTAACCACTCAGAACACCCTAATTTAAATAATTACTTCATGATTGATTATTTTACCCATTATTTTGTCTGCTGTTTATTTTCATGCTGATTAGCATCACAATGTTAGTTCAGTAACATGCTGCCACAAATCAATCCTTAACATTCCCAAACCATGTTTTCTTTCTCTTTTAACCAATGCCAATGACTTTTAATGTCATAGATTGATGCGTGATTCCACACCTGCTGACAGTGTGTGTTTATGCATCTGCGCAGACGCTGTGCTGTTCAGTCCTTCAGCAGTTTTCCCTTACGTTGCTTTCTGTCAGGGTGACGACTCCGTCTGTCAGCACTTCCGTCTGGACCGGCCCTGTGATTGCTCAAGTGACGAGAACTCATGAAAAAGTGCTGTCTGCAACACCAGCATCTCTCTTTGGACATGAGGAAACCCTGAGCTAGATCAGTTTTTGCACATTTAATTGGATATATATAATGGCGTGCCATTCTCTGCAGTTGATTTGCATCACATTTTCTTAAAAATAAAGTTTGAAATGACGATTCAACAGAAGAATTCACCATCGTTGTGGCTCATTTTTGGTCTCTCTTGAAAAATTATTGCTTAAAATCAATATCCCTCTGTATGGAGTTTTTAGATGGCGTTTTAACCTCCGCAGCCCTAATGCTGCTCTGTATTGAGGTCAGGTGAATAAATCTCCCGTCTTAGAGTTAAAAAGGCCACATGGCCCCTATTTCACAGTCCTCCATATGTAGGGTTAAAGAAGAAGCCCTCAACCTCATCATTTAAATGTGTTTCCCTGCAGGCCTCCGTAGACATTTATTACAGGGATTAACCAAACTATGATGAATGCTCAGAGACTTGACCGGGTTACGCTCACGGTTACTTAACATGCACATGTGAGAGCCAGCGTGTTGTAATATTAGTCTGGACTGAAGGTCACTTCATTTATTCTGAAGCATATGAGGCTTTTATTGCTCTGAATTATGCACAACAATGTTTAAAATGCAAGAAGAACCACAAACAATTAAATTAAAGGAACCACCATTAAGAAAGAAACTAATTCACAGCAAAAAGTCATTCTTTATGAATTCTTATTTTCTAGTAAAAACATATAATAGTCCTTAAACCAAGATACTGCACAATATTTTCTCTTTTCATTGGATTTTGCATTGATTTTTGCAGTGTAAGATTTCAAGTTCAAGTTGGATTCTCATTCTTAGCACAAACTACTGTGAAGGAAAAGCAAATTAGTTAAAGGTACACTATGTAACTTTTGGGCCTCTGGTGGTTAAACAAAACCATGCATTTTTTAGAAGAACATTGTTTTGGTTGTGCTTCGGCTCTTTGTGACTGTGCAGATGAATATGATTATCCTACTGCTCGTAAAACATTCACTACTAGGCTTAAGAGATAACCAGTTTAGATGGAAAGGATCTCAAGCTGACTAGCTGAAGATGTTACTGCAGCTTTACTCATTAATAGACACAGTAACATTACTTCCTTGAAAATAAATTACAGCACAGCGCTACAACAACCATAATGTTGTTGACCTTTACAATGAACTCTGTTAGAGAGATACATATGGCAAATTCTGCGCCTGTTAAATTCAAATTCAATAAAATACCTTACCTGTTGAGAATTAAAAATGCCATCATCTCCGCGTTGCTTTTACATTTCAAATCCCTCCATTCTCGCCATATCTGAAAAGCCGAGCTAATGTTGATTCTTGTTTTATTACAAGCTCTGTTGCATTCTCTTTTCACCAGCAGACTTTCCTCTGTTAGGCGTTTGTTTTAAACAGGTGATTCCCGGGAGGTTGGAGATTTAGCGGCTCCATGTCAACCTTTCTCATTTGTTGTGACTATGGAAAGCTGAAAGGTTCAATGTGAATTTTAACACATCAACAACACATAAAATGTGAGTATTTCACGTGTTAAATACGTTGTTTGCACGTAGTTAACACACTTATTTTTCATGTGTTGATTTTCATGCACAAACAACGCATATTTAATGTCTGAAATACACATGAAACACTTTTACGTGTTGTTGACGTATTAAAATTCACGTTTTTGAACCTTTTGGCCTTCCATAGACAAATAACCGGAGCAACTTTTCTCTATTTACGGATATGACGACACACGCACACGAGAGAGTAACGCATGTACGCAATGTCCCATCAAAACCACACCGTCAGGTCTAAAATATAAACACTTAATAATAGACTTACATATATCAGGGTAAGACAAAAACAAGTTTTGGAAGAAGCATTAATGATGTTCATTATTTAAATTTTATTAAAGTTTGTTGAAGATTTTTTTTTATAGGGTTAGTTAAGCATAAATAAATCAGTGTATCGATTCAGCGGTTCAGAGCACCAAAGTCACGTGATTTCAGCCGTTGGCAGTTTGACACGTGATCCGAATCATGATTCGATACACTGATTCATAATGCTCCGAAGCTTCCCGAAGCAGTGTTTTGAAATTGGCCATCACTAAATAAGTCTTTTTTTTTTTTTTTTTTTTTGGTGCACCAAAAATATTCTCGTCTCTTTATAATATTAATATTGAACCACTGTACTCACATGAACTGATTTAAATATGTTTTTAGTACATTAATGGATCTTGAGTCATTGATGGCTATGCAGGCCTCACTGAGCCATCGGATTTCATCAAAAATATCTTAATTTGTGTTCTGAAGATGAACGAAGGTCTTACGGGTGTGGACGCCATGATGAGAGTGAGTAATTAATGACATTATTTTCATTTTTGGGTGAACTAACATTTTAATTTAACATATCCAGATGTTTATATTGCTATCTGAGTATCTGCTTTAATGACATATACAGGAAACTCCATTGTGAAATTTTACTAGCAATTTCTTTGTGAAAATTGTGTCTTTTTTACAGTGTATGATTCTGCATCTATAACATTTGCATGTTTGTTATAGCGTGCATTCTTTTTCCAGTTTAATTAAAATGCATTTCTTCAAGCGTTTTCCTCCCACACAAAGGCCATCTTTGAGCATATGTGCATATGCATCAGCTAATTTGTATATTCACTGTGAGGTGTTGTGCTCGTGCACCTGTCTGCACAGTAACCTGGCTCAGGGGTTGAGTGCTGCTTTCATGCTATTCTGTATAATTTGTAGGTAATTTGAGGTCTGTCAAAGCATGCTTTTGATTCTCCTCGTACAGCACGCAAAAAACCAACGGATGCATCCTTTTGTTGCTGTTCGCCGTCAAATTAGGCCGCAGAGGAGCGAAACAATGCCACATCTGTATGCCTGCGCCGCGCAAAGAAGCGAGATCCAGCGACGGTTTACCATCATAATGCTTCACAGATGGCACTGAACACAGGAAGAAATCAAGCTTGTGTTTTACCCCTTTGTCTCACCTCATTAGCTTCCCTCCACCCCCACACCAACCTCTCTCTCTCTCTCTCTGCTTCCTCCTCCACATCTTACCACAATTACTCATTAATTAGCATAGCAAACGGCGCGCTGACCACAGGAAAACAGAAATGAGAATGTAAATGTATTTTGCCCGGCCGGCCGTGACAATTATGGATTGATTAAGAACGTCGCGCGAGAGAATGGCAGAGGAGAACCGCGCGCGCGCTAACGGCTGCTTTAATAAACACGTGATTGATTTGATTTCGCGGGCCCCCGCGGGGTTTTGTCCTATCAGAGTCGTGAATCAGACTCGTAGATCTGTCGCTGCTAATGAGTGATTTACAACAGCCAGCAGCGAGGAACGCGTGTAACTGACACACAGCCTGTTCTGTTTGACAGACCGCAGGGTTTAATGCCAGACATCGCGCGTGCATTCCGAGCACGCATGCGTTCTGAATGACAACTTTCTGAAAGTCAAGGATACGTGTTAAAGGATTAGTCCACTTTTAAATAAAATTTTCCTGATAATTTACTCACCCCCATGTCATCCAAGATGTTCATGTCTTTCTTTCGTCAGTTGAAAAGAAATGAAGGTTTTTGAAGAAAATATTCCAGGATTTTTCTCCATATAGTGGACTTCAATGGACTCCAAACGGCTGAAGGTCAAAATTACAGTTTCAGTGCAGCTTCAAAGAGCTCTAAACAATACCAGACGAGAAATAAGAGTCTCATCTAGTGAAACGATTGGTAATTTTCGAACTGTATATGCTTTATAAACACAAATTAACACCTTGCACATGCTTCCGCTTTTCGTATTCTCCAAAATGCGTATGCTTTATGTCCTACACACCTTCCCTATTCTACTTAAGGAAAAAAATTAAACTGTCGCCGCGTTCGTTCCGTAAGTAGAATAGGGAAGGCGTAGGACATACGGCGTAAGCTTTTTGAAGAATGCGGAAACCGGAAGTACGTTCAAGACGATGTTTTGTGTTTATAAAGCATATACAGTTCGAAAATGACCAATCGTTTCTCTAGATAAGACTCTTATTCCTCGTCTGGT
>NC_090244.1:1432500-1530000 GCF_024489055.1 Chanodichthys erythropterus | reverse complement strand
ACATTTACCATGGTATTACCATTCCTTTGAACATTGTGGTATTACCATGTTTTTTGAAATGTACTATGATAGTATTATGGTATTACCATGTTTTTGGACATTTACCATGGTATTACCATTCCTTTGAACATTGTGGTATTACCATGTTTTTTGACATGTACTATGATAGTATTATGGTATTACCATGTTTTTGGACATTTACCATGGTATTACCATTCCTTTGGGCATGTATTATGATGGTATTACCATGTTTTTGGACATTTACCATGGTATTACCATATATTTGGACATGTACTATTATGATAGTATTGTGGTATTACCAAGTCTTTGGACATTTGCCATGGTATTACCATTCCTTTGAACATTGTGGTATTACCATGTTTTTTGACATGTACTATGATAGTATTATGGTATTACCATGTTTTTGGACATTTACCATGGTATTACCATATATTTGGACATGTACTACTATGATAGTATTGTGGTATTACCATTCCTTTGGACATTGTGGTATTACCATGCTTTTTGACATAGTACTGTATTACATTGGAGTATGTACATTGGAGTAACATGTAAATACAAATGCATAATTTTAGTTTTTCTATCAATCAAAATATCATGGTAATACAGTAACGGTACCGTGGTGAAGTACTTTTTTTGAGGAAGTCACTATAGGTGTAATCATTAGTACCGATAGGGCTTTTAATGGCAGATCTAGAGAGGAGGTGGTTGATATTTAATGCAATTTAATGGTAGCAAAGAAAATATTATGATAATTCTTCATTTACTCACCCTTGTATTGTTGCATACAAACCCAATGACTGCTATTGAACACAAAAAGATGAATATTTGGGCTTTCAGGCTCCAAAATGACAAAAAAAACCACATCAGTAGTCTATACAACTCATGCAAGAAGTCTTAAGTCATATGATTGGTTTTTATGAGGAACAGATCCAAATTTATCATGTGACTTTAGAAGACATTGCATTATGTTTATGCACTCGCCAGACTCTTATCTAAAGTCACTAACATTGAATTAAAGGTATGCATTTGATCAGTTTCTGCATTCCTTGGGAATTGGAACTATTTCTTTGTAGAATCATGGGTAATGTAGTTTTTCACCAGGAATTTTGCTGTTAAAACATGATTTTTTAAAAAAATAAGTTGACATATTGTGGGTTTTTGGCTTCAGCAAACCATCGATTAACAATCATAGCTTACAGTAGGTCTGTCTTTAACATTTATAAGTTATCTGAAAAAAAATTGTCGGGTGAATTGAGAACACACCCACACAGAGATACAGATTGAAAACGTTCAGGTTTCAGCAGTGCATTTATAAAGCAGTTTGGTAGCACAAGGGTCATTTATCAGGAAAAACGGCAGCCTGATTTGTTTCGCTGTCAGTTTGTCTTCCTACTGCAGTAATTATTGTGTCCTGTTTAGTTTGCTGAAGGGCAGAATCATCCCTCGAGCGTCTTTCCTCATTCCTGCTCTGAAACTGCACAAAATCTTTGTGGAAAAAGCCGTCCTCTTCGTCAAAGTGAGCCAGCGTTGACATTTGCTCCTTTAATGATCAGAGATTCAACTGTGCTCACACACACACACACACAAGCCTTGAAAATGTACACTTTGCATTAATAATTCAAGGTCTGCCAGCACTCTTGGCGTCGATGGAGTGGACCGAGGTGCTTTTCCGCGGGTTGACGCAGGTTCAAAGACTTTGGAGTCATTACGACTAATGTAACATCATCAAGTTCAATTCACGCAAATTACTGTCTCTTGACATTTGGCAGCGTCTGTTTCCATTAAGTTCAAAACAACAGTTTCTGCCAAAATATCACTCTGTGCTGCCAAAGACGGTCTGATGTTCTGCTGCGGATCCAAGACTGTAAATATTCTTAATGTATGGTTGCAGTTCTGATGCTGATTGGTTGATACAGCATTCCAGGTGTGTTAAAGTACAACGTATCGTAACATATAGATCATCTAACGAAATTATGGTGCTTTTACAATTCTTTTATATTTACAGTATAGCACAAACTTGAGTAATAATCCTATTTCAGTTAGGGCTGTTTATTAACTATTTTGCCAATCAAGTAATCAGTCGATTATTTTTGACGATTAATCGAGTAATCTGATAATTTTTTGGGGTGGTGGTAATAAAAATAGACAACCCTGTATAGAACAACAGCCTTTAAAATGACTTAAAATACATATATAATAATTACAATGAGGGCTGTTGAACGAATAATCGCGATTAATCGCATCCAAAACAAAAGTTTGTGTTTACATATGTGTGTGTACTATGCATATTTATTTTGTATTTATATTAAAATACACGTTTTTATTTAAGAAATATTTACATGCAGCCTATAGCTTTATATTTGTATATAATTTAAATGTATAAATATTTATTGATTTTTATATTTTTATATTTTCTTAAATATATACATGCATGTAAATGTTTATACAAAATAAAAATACACAGTAGTACACACACATTATGTAAACACAAACCTTTATTCTGGATGTGATTAATCGCTATTAATTATTAAACAGCCCTAATTACAATGAGGCAATAATAATAGTTTCAAATAAAGTATTAATTATATGGTTTCCATTACAGATTTGCGCAAAACTTTTGCAATATTTAATGTCGTAAAAAAAAAAAAAAAAAAGATTGTGAAATGACAACTTTCCATCAACCAATGTTATGTGACTAAAACGTTTTTTTTTTTTCTTTCGCGATAAGTCATTCTAAAAATCTTGGCGACGGATGTTGGTATGTTTATGTATATCGCAGCTACCGAACTAGACATTATTTTTAATCAAAGGAGACGTAGGCATGTTATCCAAGCGCAGTATGGATAACTTGGCGCAGTATGAGATGTTTCTGATCATGTGACTTTTACGTAAGCCAGGTGACCTGTAAATGCAGTTTTGCGTAATATATTTATTTTTCGAATTTTCAATTCGCAATTTCATTTTGCGCAATTTAAAAGGTAATGGAAACGCAGCTACTGTTAAATTACGTGTTAATATTCAACTTATGTACATTTACTTATTATAATGAAAACGTACACACGTGTAAATGATAACAGCGCATCACTTCGCAATGAAACACAAAGCGAGTCAGAATTTATATGCATTTCCCAAATGCACGTTATTAGAAACCCAATCAAGCAGCACATGCAGAGACTGAGTAACTCTATACGCAGCACATACATTTATTTAATTGAATCGCAGACTTTGTGATTTCAAAATTGCACTATGCTAAATTATGGTTTAATATATCTTGCAATCTTATAAATAGTCTAATAATTCGTTTCATTGATTCTTGTCCGTGGAATCCGCCACTTTTGCCGATTAATCGACATGCTAAATTGCAGTCGAGGATTGTTTTAAAATCAAGTACTCGAATTTAATTGTCAAACGTTTAAATCAATGCATGTGCAGAAAACAAACTGGAAGTGCTAATGTTTGAGTAGATGGATGCATTTCAACTGCAGACACTTTCGAAAACCTCATACAGTTCTGGAAGTGAGAGTTCAGTTCCAGAAATAAATACTTTCGGAAAGTACCTGACTTCACGGCACGTTTTTAGGGTTTATGGGTTTCGTTTTGAATTGCGCTCCAGCTACAGTCAATGTGGTGGTGCTCCGATCTGTGTTGTGTGCATTAGTTATTTTTATGGTAGTTCCCCGTTTTGGTGACCGAAACTGTTGTTTGACTCTGGAGGTTATGTTACCTAGTTTCCCTGGATTGCTTCTGGCTTTGTGCGGATAAGTCCTGAAAGCACCTGAAATCTGAGCTTTATTCAAGATTTACACTGGATTTTTATTTTGTCCTTGACGGTTGGTGTTAGCGTGCATCGTTTATGAACTTAATTATGTCACTTGGCTCTTGGCCAGAAACTCATTTGGTCATTTTGAAATTATTGCCTTTAGGAAAATAGTTTTTTATGATTATTAATATAATGTGTAATAATGGTGTCTTATTGTATTGCTCTTGTTGCCATTTTTTTTTAAAGCACTACGCCTCTGTCACTGTGATTTAACCCAGTATTTTAAAATGAATTTTTGGACTAAATCCCTTCACTGATCAACCATTCTGTGGTTTGAAGGATAACTTGCATTTAGTACAGATTGATTCATGTTCAGTATCCAGCAGAAGTCTTTTTGGCATCAGGTGCAGTTGCGGTCGGAGTTGTCCTGATCCACAACAAAGCCTCCTGGAGATAAATGGCTTGCTGGGGATTTCTGTTCCTGCGCCGAGTGCAGTGAGGTGTGCTCAGGACAACGTCTGCAAAGTCTCTCTCTCTCTCTCTCTGACATTTTGTTATCATGCTGCCATTTGGCAGGAACCCAAGTGGATTCTAGCAGAGTGAAAGATGAACGGTTTGCTCATTGGATCCAGGAGTGTTTTGAATGACGGGTGCGGTACAAGTCCTTACATACACTCTAGAGCGGGACGCCATTCAGGATTTTACACCCCTCATAAAAGCCATGTAACTGTCTTGAACCGCAGTGAGTTATGGCCTCATCTTCAACTCGCTGTTGGGGGCCGATTTAGTTTTCATTTTCATTTCTAGTGATGAGGTTTTTTTTATTCCAGTTCCACAGTCCAGATCTGGCTATCTGTGGTCACGCTGGACATTATTCATTGACTTTTACTTGAAAATTATGTCATGAATGATGGAAGTTGCATGGAGTTTTATATTTTTAGCAACATTTGAGAATTTTCTTTGTCTGTTAGCATTTTATTGTTCTACTTAAAGGTTTTTAAATGAGTTTTCTTCACTCTAAAAGTACACTGGATTAAAAACAACCCAATAACTTGGGTAAATATAGGATAGAACTCATGTTGGGTTAATTTTACCCAGCAAATTGGGTTGTTTATTTAACCTAAATAAACTGAATCATTTTTAGTATAGCTTATTACTAGTTTTTTTTTTTTCATAGGTGAATTAATGTTTACGGATTAACCTAAATCCTCTAAACTTTTTTTTAAAAATACTCCACACAACCACTGTTTTGCATGATAGTTCCTTTATTTTCAATCATATTTTATAGTATAGCATATTTTATATCGTGTTTAATACTTATTGCCTACATTTAAACTCGTTTTTCAAATATTACAAGTAAAAATTAAACATTTCGAAGTAATTAAAGTGTAAACGATCAGTCTCTGTTGTCTTGTTTCCACTGTAACGCACCTGGATCTTGTGCTGGAGATGACTCGTGTTCGGCGGGGGAACTATTTTATTTCATCTGACCCAGGATCTGGGTAACACAAAAACTACCCAAACGCTGGGTTGTTACGTCTGACCCAGGATCTGGGTAACACAAAAACTACCCAAACGCTGGGTTGTTACGTCTGACCCAGGATCTGGGTGACACAAAAACTACCCAAACACTGGGTTGTTACGTCTGACCCAGGATCTGGGTGACACAAAAACTACCAAAACACTGGGTTGTTACGTCTGACCCAGGATCTGGGTGACACAAAAACTACCCAAACACTGGGTTGTTGCGTCTGACCCAGGATCTGGGTGACACAAAAACTACCCAAATGCCGGGTTGTTACGTCTGACCCAGGAGCTGGGTAACACAAAAACTACCCAAACGCCGGGTTGTTACGTCTGACCCAGGATCTGGGTAACACAAAAACTACCCAAACGCTGGGTTGTTACGTCTGACCCAGGATCTGGGTGACACAAAAACTACCCAAACACTGGGTTGTTACGTCTGACCCAGGATCTGGGTGACACAAAAACTACCCAAACACTGGGTTGTTACGTCTGACCCAGGATCTGGGTGACACAAAAACTACCCAAACACTGGGTTGTTACGTCTGACCCAGGATCTGGGTGACACAAAAACTACCCAAACACTGGGTTGTTGCGTCTGACCCAGGATCTGGGTGACACAAAAACTACCAAAACACTGGGTTGTTACGTCTGACCCAGGATCTGGGTGACACAAAAACTACCCAAACACTGGGTTGTTGCGTCTGACCCAGGATCTGGGTGACACAAAAACTACCCAAATGCCGGGTTGTTACGTCTGACCCAGGAGCTGGGTAACACAAAAACTACCCAAACGCCGGGTTGTTACGTCTGACCCAGGAGCTGGGTAACACAAAAACTACCCAAACGCTGGGTTGTTACGTCTGACCCAGGAGCTGGGTAACACAAAAACTACCCAAACGCTGGGTTGTTACGTCTGACCCAGGAGCTGGGTAACACAAAAACTACCTACACACTGCAAACAAAAAAAAAAAAAAAAATTGACCCAAAAGGCTCAACCCTGGACTTGGGCAGAAAAAACAACCCAAGATTTGTAGTGTTTTTGTCTTGAAGCAGTGTTGAAGCTTCAATGCATCAATGGACTTTTGACACTTTGACACTTGTTCTTGCTAAACCTCCTCACGAGGTTCAGTGGGCTCTAAATGTCGAGTTGTTTGACCAGATGTATGCTTTGTTGTTGGATTTTAATAATTCATGTCTTTGTTGTCATCTCTGTTTTTTGAAATAGCCAAACTTCATTTTGATGATATCGCCATGTGAAAAATAAATTTTTGTTGTTGTTATTATTATTATTATTATTATTATAAATTAAATGCAATTAGTTATTGAACATTGGAATCTTCTAGACAGCATTGGACAAAGCAAATGTTATGCTTGTTTGGCACTTGACAAGTGTTTAATTTGTACTCTGAAACGTTTAGTCTTCAAGCAGAGCTCCTTGTCATTTGCAGATGGTGCTAATTTGTGTCTCCTTGCGTGTTTGTTTTCATTGTACCTCCGTCAGTTGCAGATAGGGAGTCGCAGGCAGATGTGCTGAGATCTTTTTCTGTTAATGTGCTAAAATCAGTGCTGTGAATGTGGGGGATGTGAGACATGGAGAGCGAGGAAGTTCAAACATCAGGAGAATGAGTTGAGGCAGTGGCTTCGTCTTTATTTAATTACACCGTTATGTTTTCTCTCTTCAAGCAACTGATGGTGTTAATCTCTTTTGACAATTTATTTATAGATGAAATTTGTGTTTACATCTTGCAGAAGTGCAGCTGAAAGGCTGGTAGAGCAACATCTTTCTGAATTATTCCCAAATCCCATCACTGTTGGCCCTGCTCACCGTATATAATCCAGGGTTTGTACGGTCAGGAACCTGGAAAAGTCATGGAATTTTAAAATGCCAATTCCCAGGCCTGGAAACGTTTTGGAATTGTTTCGGTGTGGGATTGCGAGCATAGCTCATAGCTTTACTTATTCCTGCTAGTTTCACGCTTATAATGCGGGAAATTCCTACAAACATTTAGGCTATACACATTCAAAATAAATGTAAATAATCTGTACTCTTGTGCGCTCACAGTCACATACAAAGCACGCACACATAAAGCCGCTTCACAAACTGCTTGTGAGTACCAAACTCAGATCTTTTTCGTGGCTTATTGAGCTTAAACCGCCAATTACACACAAAAATGCCTGTCTTAGCGAGTATCCTTGTAAACAAAGTTGGTTATGCCTTAAATGACTGTATGAGCGTAAGCAGTTGAGAAAGAAAATGTGTATCAGTATATTGGATCAGTGCATTCGCTCTTAAACTGACAGCAGCATAATAAACCTGATGCTGTCTGTGTTATTAATGTTAATCAAACAAAATATCATTCACTGCTCTTGACTGAAAGGTTTGCGGCTTTAATTTTAAGGATTCATCTGTGAGTGAGCAAACATAAGAGGTGAGAGAATTGTAATGGGGAAAAAAATAATGCCCTGAGTTTAATTGATAATGTTGGTTAAACAAATGACAATACTTAGCATTCAGTCGTGTGACATTATGTTCTCTGCGTGGAGTAACATCTGGCACATTCACAGCATTATTACTTATTATTAAAACAAATACCTAGCAAACTAAATAGTCATTAATTTTATTTAAGATATGCCATGAAAAATGTGAACATAGGCCTGTTTTTATTCTTATTTTAGATGTGTACATGGACTTTCATGGAACATTAGATCATGAATATTAACCTCAACTAGTCATGGACATTTATTGTTAAAAATGTGTACAAAACCTGATAATCACTAGACTAACACATCTCATGGTCATGTGATGCTGCTGCCCGTGAACCAATCAAGATGTGAAATGAACACCTGCCACCTGCTAACTGCAGGAATATTTAGCTAGTAGACAAGCGGAAGTGTTTGTCAGAGCTATCTAGCGCCGTGACAGATGACTGCGTTTGTGTTCAGGAGATGTCAAAACATGTCGGATGCTGCGTTTTTTTTCTGTGCCTTTTCATTCTCGTTCAGACCTCAATGCTGCTTAAAGTGCTTTTTGTTTGAAGAAATCAGAAAGGGGGACTAGCGGCTAATTGCTGAACATAATCATAAAATCCTTCACAATAATGAAAGAAAATCATTGTTTAACCATTACTTAAATTACAAAACATTCATATTCTCTACAAAGCATTATGTAGAAGTTAATCAGTTGATCAGGAATTTCCAATGAACTGTGGAAGAGAAACCTGCTTTTATTTCCAGGGATCTTGGTAGTTACGCTCACGGCTGCCACGTTTGTATGCAGGACTCGAGTCGCTGGCGTGAACTTGGCCAGCAAGCCCGCAAGCTGTCATTGAACCGGCGAGCAGAATTTAAATGTTAACTCAAGCTGTCACGCGCTGACATACCGTGCACTTGCAGTCATCACGGCAGCTCAATGAAATGGCTTTTTTTCCTTCCCGCACTGA
This sequence comes from Chanodichthys erythropterus, assembly GCF_024489055.1. NCBI lineage: Eukaryota > Metazoa > Chordata > Actinopteri > Cypriniformes > Xenocyprididae > Chanodichthys > Chanodichthys erythropterus. The sequence goes on along the minus strand of NC_090244.1, from coordinate 1,521,249 downwards.
TGTTGAGATAGATCTTGTCTGGATCTTATCTTTACGGGATCAGGACCTTAAAGAAGCACATGCTCAGTAGTAGGGCTGCATGATATGGGGAAAAAATTAAACACATTTTTTTTTTTTTTGTGATTTTTATTTTCTTCAGTTTTTGATCTTTTGCGATTTTCATGTTCTTGTTTGTAGGGCTGCACAATTTGGCAGAGTTTTGTGAATATCAATATAGCTATACAATAATTATGATATTGGTATAAATATATGGTTTATAAATATTTATTATTTTTATTACTAAATAAACATTACTAAATGAGAAATTTATGGATGTTAATTTCTTCATTTTCAAACGTTAAACCATCAAACTTTTATTTTGATGGAACACTGTCACACTTTACTCTGAAACATGTAGCGCATATATTTTCATTCATTTAATTGGCAGCCTTTGTGATTTGATAATCGCACTGAAGGCCCCGATATACTTCAAATGAAATCAAAGAACTGATGTGACATCATTTCCAACTTCAGGCTAAAACGAAGTTTGTTTTGTGTTTGTTTTGGGAGTCCAAAAAGGCTTGCCAAAGCTAAAAAGTTTGCTTCAGCTGCAAAACACCTCCGTACTACCATTGGTCCGTGATGATAACGTAATACGAGGTGTGCGCTGAGGCTCCGCCACCTTTCACGATGAACTGTTCTGACTCATTTCATCTGTTGAATCGGTCGAGGTAAGATCTCCGTGGGTGAAAACATGAACACACTGGATAGCCTCTTTATGGTAGAAAATGAAATTGCATGCTTTTAAGCAATCTATTGAATAATATGCCATATAAAAAATGTGACGTGACTTTATTGGAGTGTTAATTTGTAGAGCTTGTGCTAACATCGCTGCTCACATATTTCGAACTTTGTTTTACCTCCAAACGAAAAGGAACTTCGCCATGAGTGTATCAGGGCCTTAAGTAGGGCTGGGGTCATCTGAGCTTAGTTTTTAACAGCAGATGGCGCTACATGCTTTAGAAATAGCTGTACTATGCCTGCTTCTAATTCCTTTACGCACACCATTTAAACCTAAAATAATCATTCAAAAAGTTTGTAAAGGTTGAAGCGAATAACAAGGGTGTTCACAGTTTTGATGAATCTCGCATCATAAAAGCACTCTGAGCCGAGGTGCAAGTATATTTAACCACTTGCATGACTCTCCAGCACTCTTCTTTGTGAGCATTTGAGTGGGTGGTTAAAAACTAGCCTAGAGCGCCATCTGCTGTTAAAACTAAGCTTGTGATGCATTCGGAAAATATCAAAATCGATCCAGAATCATTGTATAGTGAATTCGAGAATCGATGTATTGTCCCAGCCCTTGCCTTAAAGGCAGGAACACACCAAGCTGACGGTCGGCCGCCGGGCAATTTTTGTTCGTCGGCCGACTAAGTTTTCTTAGGCCCCATCCACACCGAGACGTGTTTCAGTGGAACTGCACAAATTTTTTATCGGATAGGCGTTTCGTCCACGCGGATCCGGTGTTTTCGAAAGGTGAAACCGGTATTTTTTGAAAGTGGGTCCCAGAGTGGAAAAATTAGAAAACGCCATCTTGGCATTGTTGTGTGGACAGGGCAATCCGTATATTTTCTGAAACGATGATGTCATCACCCCACGTGTCGACCCTAGTCAGATGCGCTAACACCACAAAACAGCACCAACAACCGCAATGGCAGACTCTACATGCTTGCGTTCGTGCTGCAGATGCTACTGAGCTAAAATAAAGTGTTATTTCTAAGCTTTGCTAAAGTTTGTATTCAGCGCGCAAGGTTTATGCGCACGCTCCAAGTCTTCTTCGCTGCTATAAGTGCATTTCTGCGGCAGAAGTACAGCGCCACATAAGGGTCTTGCATGTATACTACATCGTTTTGAGTCGTTTCAGTGGTTTCGTGTGGATGCAGATATTTTTTGAGACAAGGAAAAAAAAAGATCGGTTTAGGGTGAGCTCCGGCTTCGTGTTCCACACCGTCGACTGAAGTTGGTCCTCGTCTGCTTTTTTTCGGCCGATTCAACATGTCGAATCGGCGTCGGAGCTCGTCGGTCCGTCAAGCCATCTGATCATTCAGATTGGCTGTTCAGCTTGCCACCTGCTGGTATGGAAAGACATTTCATCTTACGCAGGTGCAGAACGGACGTTCTACTTGGCTGTCGGCTGTTTAGCGTCGGTTTGGTGTGTCAAGGCAACTTTGGACCCAGACGCAGCTGACATGAGCCAACCCCGCAGTCTGCTTTCGTCGCCACTAGTTCGTCTGCGTCATCTTGGTGTATTCCTGCTCTATCAACAAGTGTGGCCAAGACGTATTTGCACTTCAGTTCAGTCGGTCTTTTTTTTTTGCTGTCACCATCCCATTCTTTCTTAACAGAAACTTGATCCAAGTTACATCTTTGCAAGAGGGATTTATCCGAAAACTTGCGCAGACTAGCGGCATTCCTCAAAGAGTTTCCTTATTTCTCCTGTCCTCGAGGGAATGTTCTAATCAGAGTGTAAATAAACCGGTTGTGATCTGGCATATGTTCTTCTGAGCGAACGTTTTCTGAACTCCCTCTGCGACTTAAAGACTTTCCACAACACTCAGGCGCGGTGGCGCACAGATAGCAACTGTAGCTTTTAGGAAATTCAAGCAGCATGTAAATGAGATGGAAAAGGATTATGTTTGAGCAGCGCGAAGGACCCAGGTGATGTCGTCCCCGTTCAGACTCTCATTTGGCTTTCAGCGGAGAGTAATTTAGGTGAAGCTGAGAGAGACTGCTGGAGGAAATTAGATTGAGAGGGTTTTTGCTGCCGCATCTACTGACCGCCAACTGAACCCGATGACTGACAGGAAAGTGACAGCGAGGGAGAGGAAGTGGAAAAGAAAGGTGAAGCGAGGGATGGAAGGAACAGATTTTGTATCACTTTAGCTGCCTCTCAGGACTTTCCACCTGGACTAGACTAAACAGTTTTAACTGGACTTCATCTGCAGTGCCTGAATTGCGCACAGCTGGTTTTGAATTCTGATGACATGTTAGTTCTGTTCCTAAACATAGTGTGCTGACTACTTGGGAAGCATCCTAACAATCATGGTTTCTTGTAAGTGATTTCACACTGCACAAATACCAAATTAAAATTGATCTATGTTAGCAACTATGCAGCGAATAATCTGATACCAAAAGTTCTCCATCTTGGGCTTTTCCACTGACTTTTGTTGCGATGCATTCTGTGATTGACTGCATAGGTAGTTGACTACTAAGGCAGCATCCTAACGGTCATAAACAGCCTGTGATGCTTTAAATGCTGTCTAGATAGGCAGCTCACTGTGTTTTATGGTACTTCTAGAATGGCTGATCATTCAACCTCGTTTTATTAGGTTTGAAAGGACGGTTGCAGTTCTTTGGTCTCCTGTCGCTCAATGCTTGACCCAAATATCCAGAAGTCTCAACTCAACAGAGTACTCAAGCAGTCAGAGAAGTAATCTGTCAAGCACTCATTCAAAATAACCAACGTGCACAAGTTTGAATTATGCCTGTAGGTCATGGTATTTTCTTGGCTTTGTAATGGTTCTGTTGACTGCTTCTATTTGGGGTGGATCGGATTGTAGTTGATTCGTAATCAAGATTTTGAAATCGGAATTCATTTTGTCATGTCACACTGCTGTCACTGCCTAATGTCATCTACTCATTTCCCCATAGAAATCAGCTTAGAAAGTACGCAATTTTGGTGTTGATTATTGACTGAAATGTTGAACCCCAGTCGGGTCACGGCTGAATCTGCTCCACTGCAGCAGATCTGTGTTTGGCTCCCAGCCTCCCTCTCTGTTTCTCTCAAACCCGCTATAAAGATCCTTTTATCCGTCTCCTCCCCCACGGCCTCAAAGTCCTGTCTGACTCAGAGGCGGTTTGCTGACAAAAAAGACAAACAACATGTGAGATTTTCTCTTTCGCAGTATTGTGGCTGGTGCTAAGGCAGCTTTTAGCTATATTATATATCTCAAAATATAAAGTACTTAAAATATTCAGTTAAATTGATTTGTATAGTGCTTTTCAAAACACACGTTTAAAAGTAGCTTTACAGCAAATCATGATGTTAAAGGGTTAGTTCACCCAAAAATGAAAATAACGTCATTTATTATTCACCCGTTCCACACCGTAAGACCTTCGTTCATCTTCAGAACACAAATTAAGATATTTTTGTTGAAATCTGATGGCTCAGTGAGGCCTGTATAGCCAGCAATGACATTTCCTCTCTCAAATCCATTAATGTAATAAAAACATATTTAAATCAGTTCATGTGAGTACAGTGTTTCAATATTAATATTATAAAGCCACAAGAATATTTTTGGTGTGCCAAAAAAAACAAAATAACGACTTATATAGTGATGGCCGATTTCAAAACACTGCTTCAGGAAGCTTAAGAGCACAAATTAATCAGCGTATCGAATCATGATTCAGATCGCATGCCAAACTGCTGAAATCACGTGACTTTGGTGCTCCGAACCGCTGATTCGACACGCTGATTCATAACGCTCCGAATCTTCCTGAAGCAGTGTTTTGAAATCGGCCATCACTAAATAAGTCGTTATTTTGTGTTTTTTGGTGCACCAAAAATATTCTTGTCGCTTTATAATATTAATATTGAACCACTGTACTCACATGAACTGATTTAAATATGTTTTTAGTACGTTTATGGATCTTGAGAGAGGAAATGTCATTACTCCCTATGCAGGCCTTACTGAGCCATCGGATTTCAACAAAAAATCTCAATTTGTGTTCTGAAGATGAATGAAGGTCTTACGGTGTGGAACGGCATGAGGGTGAGTAATAAATGACAGAATTTTCATCTTGGGGTGAACTAACCCTTTAAGGTTTATATTAGATGCATTTCGCTGATTAGAGCTGGGCGATAATATAGTTTACATTTTGCTATGATAAACAATCAAGCAATTGAGATTTGCTATATAGCCTATTAGGGCTGGGCGATATATTGCATGCGATTCTCACGCGCATTTCGTCAGTAAAGCCGGTTCCCTGATTACCTCTAAATCGCCATCACCTGCTTTCAAATGGAGCGGCATTTAATAGACAAAGCCGTAGATCACTGATAAGCCACGCAAAATCGGGTTCAGTATCGAAGTCGATTCATCTTCGATATTGAACGCGATTTTGCGTGGCTTCTCCGTGAACTACGGCTTTGTCTATTAAATGCCGCTCCATTTGAAAGCAGGTGATGGCGATTTAGAGGTAATCAGGGAACCGGCTTTACTGACGAAATGCGTGTGAGAATCACATGCAATATATCGCCCAGCCCTATAGCCTATATCGCCTTATATGAATTAGGATTGTCAAAAGTACCGACTTCAGTACTGAAAATGTAAAAATGTGATGAACCAGAATTTTGAGTGCCGTTGAGTGGATTCTTAAACACCTCTGATTGGCCATTGTGTTCACGCACTCAACAGATAGCTGTGATTGGCTACAATGATCAACACTTCAAAAACATGTTATTCACCGAGCACTTACACAGATACACACGGGAGCGTTTGAAAGCAGGCATCTATCAGCAGATCCATCTTAGCAGATAGACGCCAGCTTTCAAACGCTCCTGTGTGTATCTGTGTAAGCACTCTGTGATGAGCGTAAAGGATGTCTATTTACAACGTTTACAAAGCATTGTAGCCAATCATAGACCTATCTGTTGAGGTCATGAACACAATGGCCAATCAGAGTCATTTAAGAATCCACTCAACAGCTCTCAAAACGCTAGGCTATGCTGGTATCGTCGCATTTTTAAATTTTCAGTACCGAAGTTGGTACTTTTGACAATCCAAATATGAATTTACTGTATGCAGATAAAGTTGGACATCCAACTTTATATAAAGAGTTGGATGATAATATAGTTTTTTTCAATTTTTACTGCACCCGTACATAAAACATTTTAACATTTTTAAATGCCACATGCACATCAGTAAACATTTTTTAGTTACTAAACAAAGGAATCGCTGAAGTAAGTTTTTGATTCATCGAAACTAACAATTTGAACTTGACTTGAATGTTATTTTAAAGCAGTCACTATTAAAAGTCTATATTTCTTAATTTAAATCACCGGCACAATCATTGTGAATCTGATCTATCTAGTTGCCGTCTCTGTATTGAGGGTTTGTTTTCAGATGTTGAGCACATACACGTCTTGTGGTCATATGGAGATCGAATAATCCTTCCGCTCTATAATGGGACCAGATTTCCCAGAACCCTTTGCATTGATTAGCATTACTGCATTTATTCCTGCTTTGGCAACAAATGACCCATTCATGCTTTTCCCTGTTTGTTTCAGGACCTAAAACTATAAAAGTTATGATTGTTCCTGTTTGAGGATGTTTTTTATATGCTAAAGGGTTCCTTCTCAGTTGCTTTCCTCCTCAAATCTCCACTGTGAGGATGAAGCAGCTTTAACGTCAGATCAGACGTGTGAGTGAAATGCCCTCTCAGTCATTGTTATGAGCTCCTGGCACATTCCCTGTGGGGGGAAGACAATTATATGCTTCCTCTGAGCTGGGTCACGCAGAGGCGAGGGTGGAGGCTACTGAACAAAGCCTGCTGGGAGGTTGTTGGTTGAACACAGGAATCTTCCTGTTTGTGTCTGTCGTCTCTGAAGGGATGACTTCAGTAGATCCAGAAGACAGCTGGCTGGCTGGTGGGAAACCTCTTTAGTTGAGTTGCCTTCAGGACTTTTTGTGTGGAGTTACAAAAACGTTCTGATGTTTTGAAGAATGCGTCAGTGTTCTATTTTTGTAAATAACTGGCTAACATTCCAATGTTCCAAAATCCAAAAGCATTCTTAATAATTTTAAATAATTGGCCAGTAGGGTACTTGAATTTCTGGCTTTGAATAAAAGCATCTGCTAAATATATAAATGCAAATGTTTACTATAGCATATCTGCGATTCGACTTAAGAAAGAACTATAATCCACTTACCATTTTTTAAAAAAACAGTTTTTCATATTATGATATTGTTGTAGCATTGATGATTTTATAGAGTGATTCAGGGATTACGTCAGCCTAGAAGACTAATTCGCCGCTGGTTCCCTCATGATTTTCCTATGGGTTTTTATATTGGGGTTTTTCAATTTATGAGTGAAATAAGGTCTGTAGTAAACGTAACTTGACGATACTTGGATGTTTTGTTCTGCAATGAAAATTACACACGCCCATATCGAAAATGCAAATTTTAAAGCTGTTGTTTATATATATAAAAAAAAAAAGTATGTTTCTAGGAAGTAATAAATAGGAACGGTTGGGGTTATGAGTATGTGTAATTTAAGTATCGTCAAGTTATATTTACAACAGACTTATTTTATTTTATCTTATTTTATTTAATGTTTTGAAAATTCCAATTCAATTCCTGAATATGAATTGATGTTCCAAATGCAGAATTGCAATTACAATTTGAATGTAAGAATAATTAAAATGAAATGAAATTCAAAGAAATTCATATAGCTATAATTTTGTAAATTTTTCTTAAATCTTTTGCATTTGTTTGCAAGTTTTGAAGAAAAACTTAAAAAGCCTATAAGTTTCAGATATAGATAGAAATTCTTCCTATAGAAATATTTTATGAATTTTATCATATTTAATAAATGAATTCTGTGCAAGAGTGTAAGAACACTTAATTTCCCAGAATGCATTGCATGGGTTGAATTGATTTGAATTAAATTCAGTAAATTCCTCTTCCTGTCATTACCTGGTATAAAGAAGCAGTTTTCAGTATGAAAGATGAAGGTTACAGTGTAAAATGTATTCTCTGCATTTCTCTTTGGTGTTTTTCACAGTGAATGTGTCATCTGTTGTCGGTTTGTCAAAGTATCTTGACAGAGCAGCTTTAAGGAGCAGGTCTCTTTGTAGTGGGATGATAGAACACAAACAGATGAGAAACTCCTGCGCTGGCAGCAGAAGGTCAGAGACGTTCTTGCCGGGAGGGAGATAATGAACAGCAGTCCTTCATGAGAGTAGTTTCTAAAAAGACTTTTCTTGAATTCACTCACCACTTTTCTTGAAGCTTTGATGACATCTAACAGCTCAATACCACTAATCCCGCTTTTCCTTTCGCCGTATTTCTTAGATGTTGTGCCATATTTCTGCTAGAATGGACAGGAAATAATGCGTGCTGTTGTTTTTGTGAATGGATTTGTTCAGACTCTGCACTTCTGGTTAGCTGATTCACTCAGATTAGTTCAAACTTGTCTTTTTAGCAACGGCAAATGACAAAGTGAGTGCATAAAAATTGTATAAATGGAATCATTAGCAGATGTGAAAGTTGAACAGAGTTGCTCTTGACAGGAAGCTTGTGTTCAGTGTCGTTTCTGCAGTGGCTCTGACTGACCGTGTCCAGCTCGGCATGTCCGTCTCAGTTACGCGTGACCGGCCCCTGGATAGGCTGGAATGTAAATCAATTGATTATTTCTGAAATGCCATTCAGCTCATGCCAGCAGGTTTGTGGAAAAAAGGCTTTGAAAGGTTTTGTTTTTCGTGTCAAGTATAAAGACTTCATTTTATTTTTGATTAGTTTGAACAGCCTTGGCTCTGGGTCCAAATGCTCCACTGCCAACCAGATCTTATATTTTACTTTATTTTACTCTACTCTAGCAAGCAGCACAGTTCCAGTAACATAATGTTTCATTTTTGTGTCCTGTTTGTATCTATCGGCTTGCTGCGATAGTCGGTGTTAACGGTGTTTAGCCGCAACACTGGTTACATCACATTCCCAACATGGCACCGCTCCCCACCATTGTTTTGCTTTTGTTTTTAATAGAAAAAAAATCATTTAGTTCATTTGGAGAACAGACACTACAACTAAAAACTGAGCGTGTCTGCTCCATGCCACGTGAGCCAAACAAGAGTCGCAGCACAGATCAGCAGCAGGAGCATTTCATTTATCATGAGTTGAGTTGACTGACGAGACAATGGCGGAAGAATCGGTTTCAAAACTAAGTGTAAAAGCGCCTATTTGGTAATATTTTGGATTTAAACCCAGTGCTAATGGGGAACCTGCAAATGATTAGTCATGTTTTTCTAGTTGTTGTGTTTGAGCTGCCCCAAATTGGTGCTGATATGAAAGCGAAAGTAAAATGCGCACAGGCTTTTGTGTCGATAACTGTGACACCGGTATTACTGGTGTTGTCACATGTTGATTTAACCGGTGGGAAAATTTCCTCACTGTCACATCCCTAGTGTTTAAGTGGTGCTTCTTGATGTCTTTTAGACAATTCTTGGAAATTGCATTGCAAATTGTTTTTACTCTTACATGTTGCATGTTTTACTACGTAATATTACATGTTTTCTGGTCACAAAGACTCGTGAAGACCATGTGCAACCCGAAAATGAGATTTCTGACACTATTTACTCACACTAAGGTTGTTGATATGACTTCATATGGACTATTTTTTTATTTTTTTTTGTCCATTTAGGTGTTTAAATGAGCTGAATGAACAACATAAAGGTTTGAAATGACTTGAGAGAAATTTGTTTACGGGTGAACTGTTCCTTTAATGGTTTTCCAGTCCTCTTGTTCTTGTTCGTTTCATGTTAGTGGCATTTCTTATTGATCCAGTTGACATGCCTAGATCATATTTTACACCTCAAAATCAAAAGTAGTAATTTTCTTAATGGTCCTAAATCGTTTTATTTAATAAAACAAATACTTTGAAGTTTGTAGTAGTAATTGTTCTACTGACTTTAATTCATGCTGATTTAATAATCTAGACATATTGATACTGACTATTTCTTTCACGTTATTGTAATGACAATTTAGGGGCAAAATGTGCAGAATATAATGTCAAAATGTTCATAGATGATTCACTCTCTCGTCAGGATGGATAGTAGAAAAGTGGTTTATTTGGTACCATTTTTTTCTAATATTTCCATTCTGGTGTCAGTGGGATGGTGGTAGACATCCGTCACGGCACAGCTGCAGTCATTGTTTTGTTGGGTTCATTGCCCCCTGTCACCATCCAGCTGGGATTTAGTTTGCCAGCCTTTCACATCTCCTCGTTCGACTGCAGAAAAACAGTTTTCACTTTCTGTGCCAGCCAGTTAATAAACCGTCAGCTAGAATGTCTCTTTTCTTTTGTTCAGCCGAGAGACCTTGGGTGGGCGATTGGCAGAAAGAATTGCACAGTTCGCAAGATTGTGGTGATAACTCCATCCATTTATTTCAGCGCAAGCCTCGTGTTACTGTGAAGTGTTTTTAAAAATATCAGAGCTTCAGAATATGAATATAGAAACACTGGTAATGTGGTTGGCATTAGCTTTTATGGAAACCACCATGCTAAAACCACTCTTATAAACATGTACTTTAAAACTCAAGACAGTGTTGAAAGCAAAAACACTCTCAGTGCAAATATTGATCATCAGTGTTTCTGATGCTTTTCTTTGTTTCTTTGTATTGTTGAAGATGGAGAATTTGGTACTGAAGTGGTTTTATTGTGTGAAGTGTCATAATTTAAAGGGATTAATTTAGAAATGCAACATTTGGTTTTTAACCACAACCGATTTCTAAAACTTTTCAAAAGTCTAAGTTAATCCCCTTCAAAGTACTGCCACTGAAAATATTAATGCCAAAAAAGGATAAACTCGGTTTCAGTAACAGACTAGTTAGTTTTCATAGATGAGTCATGTGTAACCAGATTATTCAGTAGATCTGTTGTTTGATGGGGAAGCACTTTCGTTGGTTATTTGAGTGATTCATCTGCTGGATGTTGGTGTAAGACATTCCTCAGTGGACCCCTGACTCTTGCTGGGGCCCCACGGCTCCTTAATCACTCCAAACATGAATGTGGTTTTCCAGCCCTCTTTCTCGTTCATCGCCCTGGACTTTTCATGACTGGGTTTTTCTTATTGATCCAGTCACATGTCCGACTCAAATGTAGTATTTGGCTTAATTTCTTATTTTTTGTTTTGTTTATTATTTAGTAAATCCAGTGCTTTTAAGTTCGTAGTAGTATTTGCTCTACTGCATTTAATACATTCTGATTTAAAGGGGACTTGTTATGCCCTTCTTCACTAGATGAAAGTCTCTGGTGTCTCCAGAATGTGTAGTTTCAGCTCAAAATACCCCACAGATCATTTTATTATAGCTTGTCAAATTTGCCCCTATTTGGGTGTGAGCAAAAACACACCGATTTAAATGCAAATGAGCTACTGATGGAGAGACTCAGGAAGAAGTTACAACTTTTAGACGTTTCTGAATGGTTAGTGGATAAATTGATGTAGTTGCTGTGGAGTTGATTCAACTCATCCACTAGCATGTGCCGTCATGTTCATCTTTTGTGTTGAATTGACCCTCGTTTGTGAAGCAGTCCGGTGTAAAATGACGGCTTGTCAACAACACTCTACTACAACAACTCTTCCTCTTCTCTAAAGGAGCCCAACATGGCCCCGCCCCCTTTGTTGTATGTTCTCAAGGGTGGGGTTTATGTAAATTTTAGGGTTTGTAATGTTACCAACCCAGGAAGAAGCCTGTTGTAATCCCTACCAGCCATCTGTTGTAGTCCTTAAAGTGATTTCTTTAAAAGAAAATATCTCCCTTTGCATTGAACTTTGAATGTCGTAACTTTGCAGATGTTGTTTATGCTCAAACAGCAACATTACACACTAACTAAAGTTAAAAAAATCAAATCATAATCAACCACACCTTTGAAGATGAGCTTAATTTTCTTTATGCAGTATTTATTTTATTGCTTTTTCGTCTTTCAATTTAGATATGTAGATGACTTGAATATTTCTTAGTGTGGTTCATCCAAATCATGCCTCAGAATTTGACCAAAAACCTGCATAGCAGAAGTTTTTGCGGTGTTCTTGTTCCTCAGAACTCACTTTTTGGAGGTCCCCCTGTGATCTTGGAGAGTTTTTATTTTTGAAGGCATGACGAGAGAAGTTTGGAATGGGTTCGGCTCATGATCTGCAGTGTCGGTGCGTGGAGGGCTTGAAATTGCTTAGGGGAACCTTGGCCTCAGTTGTAGCATGTGTTTGTCATAAATTTATTGGCTTGGATAAACACAATTGAACACACAGCTGCCGCCCATATTGTGGCTTTGCAAAGGCGCGTTTTGAAAGCAAATTTGTTGAGTAGGAGGTAAAGGTGTTAAAAAAAAGCCCTTGCATTGTTGCCTTTTTCTGTTGCATGATGATTATGGTTCTTTAACGACATGCAAATAAGCATTACAAACTTTTTTCAGAAGCAGGGTTCTAGGTTTCTTCCTCATTCTTACCTCAAATGCCCATTGTATCCCGTGCACAACACGTCTGCGGCTGTATTTCAGCACTCAAACATGCGTGACTCTGAAAAGCCTACATAAGTAACACATTCTCCTAATCAAAACAGATGGCAGTCTGTTGTGGTTTTGGTTTTGTGCTGATTTTGTGTGCCTAAGATTCTTCTGAAAACCACATCTGAACCCAACTTCATATCCCAGCCCCCACACTGGGCGTGACCCACATGGCAAATCCCAATTGCTTCCTTATAGTAACTGCTAGGCATATGCAAAACTGCATATTTTTTAAGATCTACCAGTTGGTGGGTTGTCTAAACAACTAGTCGGTCTTGTAAAGTTAGACTACAGTAGTTAAGGGACCTTTTAGATCGGAATAATTGGGTCTGTGTGTTTGGTGGAAGCGATTGTGCTTCTTTAAAGAATTGCATTTGAGACACAATTGAACATGAATATGAAGACTAGCGTGATTAACAGCCTGCTGAAAAACTCAAAACTCAAATTCATCCCTTTCACAGCACTGTACTAATAGTGTTTTCAATGTGCTTTCACACACACAAGCAATTTGATATGGTTTCCAGAAGCTCCAAGTACTTTCATACACATTTACAAATGACAATAGAGAGAAAAAAATTAAGTAGAATTTAATAAAAGTGTAATGTAATATACATTTAGAAATGTTAGATGAGTAGAATTAAGGTAGAAAACATTAAGTAATATATATAATACTGTATTAAGCCAAACAAGTCCGCTTCACCAATCCACCATCCTGACTCATCCCAGCATGAATGTACATTTGGGGCAAGCGGGATAGTTATTTAGGTAAATTACAGTGAGAATTTAGATTGAACTATCCTTGTTTGGAAATTAGCTAAGAGCAAAAGTGTCTGAACCTGAAGAGCTGAGCTGATCTCAACTTCATTTAAGTACTTAATTGATTGATGGTGTGTGTTTAGAAAACAAAGACTGGTTGGAAAAAATGAGTCAGACGAGGTTTGTGTAACCTGTCAACTCCTGCCGTGTTTGGTGTAGTTTTCTGTCGGCGTGTTGCCTTTAGGCATTTGGTGCTCTTAAATTGTTATCTTGGCAACAAATGGCTTCTCTTCGCTGAAGGATCTTTTGCAGCAATTACCTTTGTATCAAGTGAGGCACTTTACTCCTTTTTCAGATTATTTCAAATTAGTACCTACAAAGGACTTCAGATTAACTTTGTTTGCACGCAATGAAAGATGAGCTTGTTAAACGTTGGTATGAACAGCTACCACAACAAAGTTGTGACAAGTGTTGTTAGTTTAATGGCAGCACTTATCATTCTGTAGCTTTGTTCAGCCAGCAATGGTGTTTTTTGAGTGACATGCATTGTAAAATTTAAGAGAATCAACACTGTGTGCATAAGTTTGTCTCTGAACTGCAAATGTGATGCCTGCAGTAAACACTTGGCAGTAAACTTTGCCAACGGAGGCGTCTTTGGCATGAAGAATCATTGTTTTATGTTTCAAATTTCAATAGACCCTTGTCACGCCTTTTTGACACACATTAACTTCCCACACGTTTGTACACTTCACCTGTCTTGTACACCAAATTTATAAAAGACTACTAGTAGTGTTTTGGATTCAGAAAGTCTTTTTCAGTACAGAAAAGAGCAGCGTGAACATTTGTCAGAGATTCTCCTTTTGTGTTCCACAGAGGAAAGTTCATGAAGATTTGGAATAATTTGAGAGTGATGACCGAAAGTTTGGGTGCACTGTACTTGTTTTTGACTTGGATGAAAAAGCCCTTGGTTTATTTTGCCAGGAAGCCACGCTTGTGAATAGTAGCACCATGTTCTTCCTCCGCCAGCAGCCTGCTCAATCCATCTGGGAGCTTGTCAGCCTCCTCGGACGGGTACTGTGTGTGCTCTGCGAACAGTATTTCTGTCCTCTCTTTGAATAGGCTGGAAATTATCTGTGACTTGAAGGCTGTAAACCCTCCTGAAGCCCTCACACTCTCTTCCAGAGATTTCATGTACTGCGGGACCTGTCATCCGGGTGCCAAATCAGTTACCCGTTCACACTGGAGCATTTGGAGTGAAACGTCTGGCCTGCTTTATTGACACACAAGGGAATTGAGATGAAAGGAGGCAGAAATGTTTCATTTATACCAATGCCGTTTTTATCTTTGAGCACAAGGGTGCCATCAAAGTTTGCTGGCTTCTTAGGCTATGTCTACATTAATTCAGATATATTTGAAAATTGACAGTAGACTTCTTGTCCACACTTAAACGTTGGAAATTGTAAATCTTAAAAAGCGAAGCAAATATTCGCATCATGTTACTCGCTCTAGATTAGGATTACTTGTTTTTTGCATCACTTGTGCGAATAAAAACATTGCACGATGAGAAGTGTCTCTTGATTGAGGCAAATACTGCATGTTCGTGGCGATCACACCACCCGGAGCGAATATGCGTCTTTGCATTGACTTTGTATGTAATCTACCAAAACGTAGAGAAAATGATTCGCTTTCAAATATGTTCATATTAGTGTCGATCAGGGCTGCATGTATCGTTTTAGCATCAATATTACGATGTGTGCATCCGCGATAGTCACATTGCAGGAAGTGTGATGTCTAGTATGGGGATTGTGCAATGTCTAGTATACTAGACATTGCACAATCCGTATCTATGTTTTGGGTCCTGTCAGTTGTGCATGTTGTTTTCTGCAAACACAGAGGCGCGCAGTCGCACATGAACACTGAATTCCGTTCTCTTCTGTGTCTGCTCATGCTTGAATGGAAACATGCAAAATGATGTCAAAATGTCCATCTCTGCGATTATCCATGTAAACACACTTGCTTATGGCTAAGGTAATGGAAACAAAGAAAACGGATGTGTATTCAGCTTTAAAGTGACAGCAGCCTAATATTTTTGCTGATTTCTGTGTCTTGAACATTATCAAACAACAAAATACAAAGAGAAAATCACTTTTGCAGCGAAGACTAGTGTTGTTTTACATTTTGATTATTCATTTTCTGTACCTGAATACTTACCTGAAATATATAAAGCACTGTTTATTTCATTTAAATCACCCCAATCATTCTAGAATTATTCATTCTTTCCTAATAGAGCTATTCAATTAATCAGTTGAATTTATTTCATATCGCAAAATAAATCTCAGAAAAACAAAATATCGCAATGTCAGTTTTTCCAATATCGTGCAGCCCTAGTGTCAATGTAGCTTCAAAAAGAGCTTCTGATTGGAAAACCGCACAGGTGCGGCCCAAGCAAAAGGTCTGTTGCTGGCAGGGTCTTCAGGGCATGTCTATGTACACTTGACTTACCGTAATCGACAACCTGGCAGACGTTTGCACCCAAACAGACATTTCGGGGGCAATGCAGAACGGTACATCAGGTACAGCCACAAATTGAAGTCCTGCTGAGCATCCAGACCGGATGCTGCTCCTGACATTTTGCTGAGATGGAGTCTGGCTGACCCCGCAGGATGCTTGATTCCCATCACCTGAAGCTTCCTGCACTTTTCTATTTCAGTCAGCAGTTCAAGCACACAATCCAATTACACGGTGGAACCTCGGTGTGGCAGCTAGCGCGGAACGAGCGCTCAGGCCCGCAGGCAGACTCTAAGAAATAGCTCGTTAAGAAGCCCCCTTTCCTGCCCCTGTAATTGAGTATTTGGCTTGGCTGTGTTTGGCAGAGCTGGAAAATATTTATTGGTTGAGGTGGTGCTTAACTTCTCTAACATCTGGTGACATGTCATAAAGTCATTAAATGCTACATGTGTCTTTGTTATGAAACTATCTTTAATATTTTTATATATAAAATTTGAAATGTTTGGCCACAGCTTTGTCATGAAATTTTTTTTTTGCAGTTCCTGTGAGGCTGGTGTGCATTAACCACAGATTATCCCTGATTAAATTGTTGCAAGCCATTGTGTTTGACAGCGTAATCAGTCGGATGGCCACGCTTGGGGACGAAATCGCTCAATGTGTGTTAGCGTTAAGGGCAGTGCAGTAGGTCAAGTGCAGATAGAATTTCACCTCTTCACTGTGCGGTTGAACGGGGCAACCCAATTCCTCCAGAATGGCCCTGGACAGCTGTTCTCTTCTCTTCTGGGTTGGATCAAATGTTCCCTTCACGGCCGCTAACACGGCTGGCCTGTGTTTGATTTGGCTAATGGTGGAGTTATGAGGCAACCCTCTACACACCCTGGCAATAGAATTGCCAATGGCTAGTACATCAGTTTATCTTTGTAAAATGACACAGCTTTTTAAATATCTGAATGTACACTCTTAACATCAGTCAATCGAGCATTAGCCCATATTATGATAATCAAGCACTATTTAATTATACAACTTTAATAATTAGAACTAAAACTTGGTAACCATGTATGAATGCATATTTGTCATTTTAACTGAACTTAGGACTGGTGGTGGTGATTAAGATATTGTTGGTCATTCAGTGTTTCTGTAAAAAAAAAAAAAAGATAATAGTAATAGATAATATTAATTATTGGTATTAGTATTGTATACTAATAACAATATACAACGCACTAAGGAGTAATGAGCTGCTGGGTTCAGGAATATTAATCACGTTGTCAGTGTTCGCTTGAACTGATTTGCTGGAATGAAAACAGGGACGGTAATAGATGAGCGCCAGCCAATGAGATTGCCGTTTGCGCATTAGTTTCGCCCACCACCGAAGAAAGAGGAATCTCTTCTGCTTGTTCTTAAAAGTTGAATAATTCCAAATGAACTCTGTCATTTTGACAGGAAAATACGACAAAGATTATCATTTACATGTAAAGCGTTGAGTGGTATACTCTCTCTCTATTTGGGTGTGCGAGAGAAACGGCGCTCTTAGCACAGTGACGGCGAGTCGTGTGCCTTCACACTAGAGTTTGCGGCATGTCAAGTACAGGTACGCTGTGCATCCATTGAGCTGAATTGAAATATTACAGATCGCTCAACGGAAAGCGAAACTCTCAAGCGCTCAGTCAGTGTTTAGCGAGTGAAAATATATCTATGCTAAACTTATTCTTCGCCTCTAACACACACACTGGTGAGTAAAATCTAAAAATTAGCCAATGGCTAATGATAGACATTATTTAGTCACTCAGAGTGAAGATTTAGTCGCATATGTGATTGAATTACTCACATTGTAGAGGGTTGTGAGGTTGGCAGGACAAGGTTATTGGCCATTTGGGAAATTACCGATCGGGCCTAGTAAGAACGGAAAGAGAACGGACGGCCGTCTTGCCATCATCTCTGAGATAAAATCCTACACTTGTCTTCTTACAGATCTCTCGACTCGAAAGAAAAAGACAAGTAGGCAAGGGAGAATTCCAAGAGGGGAAGATGAAAATGCAAGTGGCGGCGCTTTCATCTGATGCAGTGTGTAATCTAGCCACGGGAAGTGCTTCCCTCCCTTTCTCTGAGCCTGTGCTCTTCAGAAAGAGCTGTGATTTACCCTGACGAAGCGCCTGTCAGTTTCTCTGCCATTCCAGCAGCCTTTGAATCTGCTTTTTTATTAGAGAATCTCAATTACTCAATTGCCGAGAGGGAATTAAAAACTCAGAGGCCATTCTGGCACCGAAGGCACAAGTGCTTTTCAATCAGGTCAGAGGGTTCTCCTGAGTAACGGCTCTTGGTTTTGTTTCATCTTTGTTGTCTTGTTGTTGTTTTTCTTCATCCCAGCCCCGATTGTATTCATTCTTTTTATCTGTTTTTCATCATCAAACAGGGGCGAGACAGGTATCGATCCTCGGTTCTGTCATCTCGGCGAGGCGTTTGCACAAGTGCCCGTTTGAGTTTCAGCTCACGTTTTTCCATCAAGCCGAGGCGTCCGCTGTGGATGCCTGTGTTAATTAGGCCCGTGTCGTGTCGGGTGGGGTTTGGAGCATGGAAAAGGCAGCTCGCCTCCCCCGAGCGCTCCCGCTGCTCGCTGGCATGTGGCAAGGAAAGCTAAATTAGTTTAGCGCCGTTATTTACGGCCCCTGGAAGGGCACCAGTACCTGAGTGTTGGGGTAATGAAGAGGACAACCTGTTCCAGAGCCGCTCCAGTGCAGTGTTTTTGGGTGCTTGCTTTACCTTTAGTGATACTTGCCAAAGATGAAGAGAAGCACAATTTAATTATACTTCTCAATAAACCGTTTCTTTAGAAGCGTATTGATTGATTATCCATCAAACGACTTCAAAAAGCAAAACTCGAGCATGTGCAGCACATCCTTGTCTGGCTCGAATCAAAAGCTTTGTCTCTTTGCTTTCAGTGTTTGAACAGAGAACAGACAAAAGGTTTTTTACCCCCTTTTTATAGCGATAGCAACAAGCACCGTTTCATCATTCGGTTCCTAATTAGGTTGTGTGTGAGAACAGTGACAGTGGCTTGCATCATCAGCCATGTTGGGATATGAATGAGTTTTGTAAAGCTTTGGCTTTTCACATTTATTGGCAACATCAAGAACCCTGGGCAAGTTACACTCAAGGCTCACTGCCAGACATGTTTTAACTAGTAACTAATTACACATTTTAACTGCAGGAAGTAAATTGTACACCACCTGGTTTTATTCCATTTATATCATGGATACTTCTATAGCTAGGTTTAAGATTATAAATGTTTGTCAATTCTGTAATGACTATTCTTTTTAATGTGATGTTTTTTATTCAGTGACCTAAGCAGCACTAAATATTATTGCTAAAATAATGACCAATTTCCCAACAGAAAAAATGGATAGTCCCAGCCAAAACTCACATCATTGATTGATTGAATTATAGTTGACTTTAAACATTAAAGGGGACCTATTATGCCTCTTTTCACAAAATGTAATACAAGTCTCTGTTGTCCGCAGAATGTGTCTGTGAAGTTTCAGCTTAAAATCCCCCACAGATCATTTATTATAGCTTGTCAAATTTTTTTGTGAGCAAAAAACGCACCGTTTTTGTGTGTCCCTTTAAATGCAAATGAGCTGCTGCTCCCGTCCCCTTTCCAGAAGAGCTCAACACAGCTCAACAACAGCTCAACAACAACAAAGCTGGAGAATCTCACGCAGCCAAAATGAGGATTGTCAGTAACTGACAGCCTTACATTGTTCAAACCGGAGTCGACACTGATGGAGAGACTCAGGAAGAAGTCACAACTTTTAGAATGAAACTGGATGTTTCTGAATGGTTAGTGGATAAATTGATGTAGTTGCTGTGGAGTTGATCAACTCATCCACTAGCATGTGCCGTCATGTTCATCTTTTGTGTTGAATTGACCCTCGTTTGTGAAGCAGTCAGGTGTAAAATGACGGCTTGTCAACAACACTCTACTACAACAACTCTTCCTCTTCTCTAAAGCAGCCCAACATGGTCCACACCCTTTGTTGTGTGTTCTTGGGGGTGGGGTTTATGTAAATTTTAGGGTTTGTAATGTTACCAACCCAGGAAGAAGCTCATTGTAGTCCCTACCAGCCCTTGTTGTACTCCTTAAAAAAAGATTTCTTTAAAAGAAGATATTTCCCTTTGCATTGAACTTTGAGTGTCGTAATTTTGCAGATGTTTATGATCAAACAGCAACATTACACACTAACTAAAGGTAAAAAAAGTGAAATCATAATCAACCACCCCTTTAAACTTTAGTATAAAGAATTTGAACATCCAGTGGCATTACCTTTTAACAAGGTAAAATGCTGTTTAGAAATAATTTTAAATAACATTGATTATTGTGTTTCAGAATTGTTGTTTGCATAAAAAAAAGGTGTCTTGAAGTTCTCCTCTAAAAGCTCTTCAGTGTGTCCTGAGAAACGCAGGGAACTGATGAAGGACTGTGATAGTGGAAGTTGGTCTTATCTTGGGTTCCAACAGCAGACGTTTGGAAAGCTTCCTGCAGGACACACTCCATGTTCCCTGGTGGACTGACGGATTACAGCAAACCACTGATTAGTGTCCTCTCATTCAACCATCTGTCTCCTCGGCCATTTAAGATGCAGCTCAAAGCCGGACTCATCCTTTTCAACTTAAGTAGCACTTAGTTTTATTAGACAACCGCCAAGCTGTAGTACTGCAGTGAAACTAGCTTGTGGTTCGAACTGTCTTTAATGTGAATTTTTTCGAGTATTATGGGCAATGACTTTGACCTTTAATCACTGTCTGAATGTTCTAGTGCTGTTCCAGACTGAATGAATGTAGAGCTATTCTGCAGAACTAGATCCTTGGTTGTGCTTGTTGATGGGTTAGTATTCTTGAGAATCTGTAATGGAAAACAGATCATGGGCATCTTTGACGTTAAAAAGGTTTCTGTTTCTATTTAAAGGTCGTAAAGATCAGTGACATTTGGAAAGTGTTGATTGTGTGATTTCATGTCCACGGAAAGCAATTATTGTGACATAAGTAGTGAATAAATTGTAAACTGCATTTTTAAAGAATGTCTGAGGTTTACCATGTTTTGACTATTTATGTGTAATATGTTGAGCCTATTTTATATTTAAAAATCTGTACATTTAAGTGTAAAAATTCACTAGGTGTCTGATTTGAAAAGTAAGTAATAAAATAACAACAAAGTTAGACATTGCAAAGGAAAAACTGGCAGGTCTATTATTTTGCATTTACACTCCAAGACCTAATGCACAGATCACATGACATAAAGTATCAGATTGTTTTGTTCCATCCATTGCTACGGTTATCACTGTCAATCAGATTAATTTGCGCATTTAAATATTGTTGTCAATACAGAAAATTTGCAATGTGCAGTTGGCAGCATGAAAAAAATGTTATCCACAGAAAACAAAAAAACGCTGCCATTATAATCACTGAAGCTGCCGATTACAAGATACACTCTTGTGAATACTCCTGTTATAATCGCTGTGCAATAATTCTCTTATTGATGTCGTGTTTAAGTGTGGATTTTGACTAACTTAAACACCTCTGATTGGCCATTGTGTTCATGGGCTCAAGAGATATGTCTGTGATTGAATACAAAGCTCAACGCTGCAAAAACACATTGTAAATAGAAACGTTTGATGCTCTTCACAGAGCACAAAAACACTCACAAGAGGGTTTTAAAGCTTACGGCTATCAGCGGGTACCAATACTGCAGAATGGCAGGTACATCGTCACATCAAATTATCAAATACATCTTTGGTGTCTGACAAAATATTTTCAATGCAGGAAAAACCCCGATTTTGTAAAAACAATCCCATACAAGGGTTGGAGTGTTTAGTATGTTGACGGCATGACATGCTCTATTTTGTAACTTGAGACAATTGCTATTAACAACACACTGTCAACTTGCTAATCGGATTGCATTCAAGCTCTATTGATGACCCATCAAGTTAAAATGAGATTAACTTGAAAAAATTATTTTAAAGACCCCAGTTTTCTGATTTAATCAGCTGGTTTTAACCACAAGAAGTGCCCTACGTAAATTACCTTATTGGTGTAGGAACATGTTACTTTCACAGGTGGACGTGACTCTACAACAGCCTAATTATAGTGGGCTGCCTTATGACCAACTAATCATTCAGACATCCCATGGCTAGTTGGTTTTGAAAATATGTAGTTTTGCACATCCTTAATATATTTAATGTTCACTTGTCAGGAAATTAATAGCAATGCTATGTAGTCTACAAACCAGTGGCATGTTTGAGTTATTCTGAGTTCAGCAGTTCTTTGATGTCAACCTGTGTCAATGATGGAGGGAAGTGTTTCCATGTGTTGTGATGCAACGTCTGTTTTCTGAGCACAGATTGACTGTGCACTGATGGTGACCATGACCATGATTCAGCTGTCATCCTGAGTCTAAAATAATTACTCAGCATGTGAAATTCATGTGGAGTGGTACAGCTTGCAAAGCCTTTTTATATATAGAAAATGTAAAGTTGACATTTCTAAACCTGTTTCATAAGAGCAGTGTCCTGTCAAACTGTCTTGAAACACCATATTTTACTACATTTCCTCATACATATTTTTTTCACTGTTTTTTCTTCTCCCAGGGCAACAATGTGGGTTACTGGGAAGGGGAAACCAACAGGACCCTGAGGCTTGCGTAAATGTGCTTCCTGACCGCCTCAGTCGTCTGAGAAGGTCAGACCTCCCTGTGGCACGCTTGGGCCGCTGGCACTAAGATGTCCCTCAGTAGTGGCACTGCAGGCGGGAAAGGTGTGGACTCGAATGCGGTGGACACTTACGACAGCGGGGATGAGTGGGATATTGGTGTAGGCAACCTGATCATTGACCTCGACGCTGACTTAGAGAAAGACAAACTTGAGATGTCTGGCACCAAGGACGGGGACGGAATGGCTACTGCCTCGAGCGCCGTAGCGGCATTGCCTGATAACATCAAGTTCATTAACCCGGTGCCTCCTCCACCGGTCAAGGACAGCAAATCCAAAGCTAAGCGTAGCAAGAATTCCAAGGACAGTAGCAAGTCCTCAACCCCTGACGGGGCCAAGAAGGACGCCCAAGGACGGACTCAAAATGAGGGCGCTGGGCCAACCGCTGGAAGTGGTCCCACAACCTTACCTTCGGGGAAAGGTTCCGATAAAAGCAACAAGGCCTCCCGTAATGTTCAGAGTGGAAAAAAGGACAAGGAGGGTTCTGGGAAAAGCAAGAAGGAGAAAAACGAAGGGGTACAAGCTGGGAATGTGCCCTCAGAAAAGGACCCATCGGCCCAGGTTATGCCTTTAGGCCAGGCACGCAATACCCCGTTTGAGGGGACGCAAAATTCGGACCTTGGTGGGGCTGATCAACTAGGGAATATTACTCTTGATACCACTGGAATAGTCACACCTTTGGCTATCAAGAGCGAACCAGAAGAAGTGGAAAATAATGACTGCAGGAGCATGAAGAAAGTAAAAAGTGAGAAGGTGAGTGCACTGGTGTTTTTATTACTCTAACAACTAGAAGCAAGTATTGATTGGTTCGTGAAGCCATCTGAAGTTTGCATTAGTCTGTCTGGTGTTAGTTTGGATGGTTTAAGGTTTCCATTTATTAAGCATCTGGTTGAGTATTATAAATTGTGTTTTAGCTTGCAACCTTCACTGCATTACTAATGCTGTTACAAATGTTTAGAAATTAACCAGAGAGTTAGTAGTACCTGACATACCTGCTCGCTGCAATTCCTTTTGGCACTAGTCCAATTTAAAGAGAGGAAAACGGACATGCTTAGCTCAGTGGTCTCAATCTCCAGTTCGTAATGCATAGAGCTGCCAAAAGAGATTTAGGACAGCTGCCAGATAACCAGAGGTACAAGAATATTAACTCCTAGAACATCCATCTTGTACACAAGAATGTAACGGCTGTAATGTTAATAAGATAATTTTACGAATCGTTGTTAACCAAATAACCATCTTGCCAACTGTTTAAGCCTTAGTCTCTATTGTTAGGTAACAAACAGAGAAACTCAGGTCAGATATCTTCTAATATTTATGCAATTTCTCTGTCTGATCGAAGTTCTTGTTGCTCAGTCTTGTTTGAATTGACTTGTTGGCTGGTTGCAGGGGTTTTCTCGAATATTGCATTCAATTATTGGCCTAAGGAGTTTTGGCAGCTGGTCTAATTTGTAGCTTGATCTCTCATGTTAAAACAAGAATCCAACAGATTGTTCTAAGAAGAATGTGGAGTTTGGCATATTCCCCACATTAACGTCTACTGATACACTTTGTCTTTTGCAAACTCTAGATTGAAAGATCAGTGCAGACTAATGCATGAATGGAATGGTGTTTAGCTAAATAAGTAGTCTTTTTGTTTTTAGTCATTAAATTAAACTGCATTGCTTTTAGTTGTACAACTACTAAGCCTGGCCTGTGCATTACAAACTGAGAGGATAGACTATAGTATCTGCTTACAACAGATATGTGAAATTCCTTGCTAGTGACTCAGTCAGTAGTTGTTCATACTCACAGCATTGTGTTCCCTACCTAGTGGGCCTCTGGGGAGCCATTGAAATGTAACACTTGGACCCCTTGCTTGCTTTCAATTGTGACAGGCAGCCAAATATAGGCTACTGGAAAGAGAAACTAAGGGGTTTTCTTTAGAAAGAATTTACGGTGATCTGTTTTTAATGTCCTTGAAAGATTTTTTTGTTTTTGGCTTGACTTGAAGTTAAATGTTTGTTTGTTTTGTTTTTTAAAGACCTTGTTTTTTTGTTTTGTTATAATAGTGCATTTCTGTTGTGTAGTGTTTATAATAAGGTGATTTTTGTATCTCATTTTCACATCCTGCTGCTTTCCGAAACATTTCAGCCGTGTTGCGTTCTGAGCAATGGGGACTTTGGTGGACATTAGTGTAAATTGTTCTCTTCTCCTAATTTGACTAATTTTACAGATAAGTTACTGTTTTGGTGCCGCAAAAAAAGTGAAGTGAGAATGTTAGTTGAATTATTTAACATGTTTATAGTAAACATGCTAACTACTAAAGTAAGCTATAACTCCTACTTACAGGAAACTTTATTCCCGCTTGTTTTGTCCAAGAACAGTTTACAATGGTGCCATATACTTGCATTGCGTTAGCTAAGTATTGACGTTTACATGTTTGCAATTCTTGCCTAATTCTTAAGTTGAAATGTAAAAGTTTTTGATGTAGTCCGAGGGTAGTTTTCTTCTTTCTTGATTCTGCTCTGGGGGTTAGAAGAGCCATTCTAAGCTTTGTCTCTGGTAGAAACCTTTCTGTTGGCACTGTAGTGCTTTGCGACCAATGGCCTCTATTCATAGCTTCCTCTGACTGCCACTATTGTCTTCTGGTACATTCCTTAAACAAGCACAGGGGGTTCACTTGGGGCCTTGGGGGAGGGACGACAACGGCTCAAACAAAACGCGAAATACCTCTTCCTCTTGCCTCTTAACAACCAGATCTCGAGGTGTGAGGAGGGGATGCTATCGAGTGTCAGGGAGGGGGACCAGACTGGCTTTTTAACCATCTGTAAAGTGGTTTCACATTTCCACATCCCATGATGCGGGCGGGGCACTGTGGGCTTGAGCCGTCCGATGGCAGACAGGGCTGGTTTTCCCACCTCGCACGACCGTGCAGGAATGCAGGAGTGCTGGTACCTGCTGCGTGTCCCTGCCAGACTAGCATATCCACTAATACTGCACTTGCAGTCGTTATCGCCTTGAGAATAACACAGGCTAATTTAACCCATCTCTGAGGTTATTTGATGAGGGGGAGTGACCTTCTTTAATAAGGCATTTGCAGTCATGGACTAAATCAGTATTTGATGTCTATGATGTGCTGCATAAGTGACAGTACCCCGACCTTGCTTATCAGAATCATGCTTTTGTTATGCTAAAAGTTACTTATTTGTTTTACTTCATACTTTAAGGAATTGTAGTTTTTAGACTTTTGGCTTTTTAGTTCTGTTTTAAAATGAGTAATTTTTATGCAGTGTTAATTTCTCTTTTTACCTGCCCCCTCCTTGTAATATTTCAACTGGGGATACACAATATATCAGTGCCAAATTGGTTGTTGCCAATATTTTTTAGTTATGGCATTCCTGATCATTTCTGCTTTTCACCCTCTAAATTAAGTCATTCTCTCAATGGATATCCAGTTTCATTCAGAAGCGCCTCATACTAAACGAGTTGTGAATGACATTTCACATTGACCATGTTGTAAAGAACATTTGCCTACTGTTGACACTCAAACCATTTGCTCATCTGCAGCTCATGCCGTCATCCGTTATAACCATGTTGATTCAGCAGTCTGCATTTCTGACCCTAAATATAGAGGCAATCGCTATGAGTCGGCTCTCAGACCGCACTACACGCACTGTGAATTCAGTCCAGCAGCGAGATCAGAGCGCACGGTCGTAACTCTGACTGACGTTAGTTGCTAAGTTTATTGCTCCATCGGATGGCGATCCAGGAAATCCTTTCTGAGGGTTATGTCGTGTGTGCAAATGTTTAATATTGGGATCTTTGCTGCCCATAAACTGTGTTTTCCAACATCTGGATCTCCGCTTGAGTCGGGTTCACACCCTTGCTGGCCATTGTTATTGACTCAAGTGGGGAATTTGCTGCCATTGTAGACTACAGCTCAGTGGATTTGTTAGACGGCCAATTAATAAACCATCTCAAGATAATCCAGATTTAAAGATCTGGGTATGATGCAACACCTTTGTCTGTACATGATATTATCACCGGTACAGAAAAGCCTCCTGAAAAAGGAGTCTATTGTTTGCTTCAATGATTAACGTTAACACTATGGAATTAATCTATTCTCATTTAGAGAGAACTGTACCTCAAATTTTGTGTTATCACATACAAGGTTTTTGTATAGCCAAGTACCAGTCAGGTTTCTTCAGGAAATGTAATCTAGTTAAACCACGCGATTGTATTACTCTGCTATGTTTTTCTTGGCAGTTGATGGATTAGTTCTGCTTGTAATTAATTTAAGGCTTTTAACTTGTGAATGTTGTAAAACCATATATGAGCTTTTTTGCTGATTGTTTGCTTTAAGTATTGTTGTTGTAAAGGTGACTTTTTTTAGTCCCATCCCTCCGGGTCTTAAGCTTTCGAGAGTGCGCATTCGTAATCCCTGGAGACGCATTAAGCTTTTCTTCGAGCTGCTCTTGGCAGCTGTTTTTGTTTCCTAGAACCTTATCAAAACACACCAGCTTTGGTGTAAACGCCCGATGCGTTATGATTAGCGTGATGTGCTGTGTACTTATTTTAAACCTCGTCGGCAGAAGTGCCACGGTAACAGCGCGCGGTACCGATCTGTCAGCCCACACGCTCCATTTTAAGGGATGCTGACAGGAACACGGATTGATTTATAGTTTCTCTTTTTCTCCCTGTCAGAGGGTTGATCTTGTGCTGGTAAATACCCAGGTTATTTTTTCCCCTCTTAACACTTCTTAAGCTTTCATTATTTGGAGGAAATGTGTTCCCCCAGGCGATCTCCGTATGGGATGTCTTTCGTTGGTTCGGAGGGCTGTAGTTTTGGTGTAATCCTGGTTGACATGCCAAAAACAGGATTAGGTTCCCATTTATCGTTATGCGATGGTGTTGAGCACAGTCTCTCTCTTGATGTTGGAGTGCCTTCCTTTGAAAAATTCACATAGGGCTACTTGTTTTGCCTGTGCGTAATTGCTACATCCTCACCAATAAATCCAGCGGGAGATAAAGACGGGGAGGTGGGAACCGTTGAGTCGTGATGGCCTTTCTTCTCTCTCTCTCTCTCTCTCTCTCTCTCTCTCTCTCTCTCTCTCTCTCTGTCTGTTTTACTGCTTTGTGATTCAGCCATTAACTCTGACAGCCAAGTCATTTTTTTTCCTTTATAATTAAGCAGTGTTTGATAAGGCAAGGTTCCGTCACTATTACTATTACTTTTACTTAGTGATATATCGTCATTGATTCGAGTTCATCTTAATGTTGGGTTGGGAACTGAGAATTATTCTTATTCAGAACCAGTTCAGTTTTGGTAAAACATACCGGTACTGAATGATTTTATGACATTCGTTTTGTACGATTCATACAACAGCCCAACCAGTGTTGTGTGATTCAAGATCCAATCACTCTTTTGAACCGATTCTTTTTAATGTTTGTTTGTTCACCTTCATTTATTTCCATTCAGTCCAAAATCAAACCAAAAGACTCTTGTTTCAGCCTTAAACCCATGAGTTATCAGTTTTGGAGTTCTGTTGTAATAAATGCTACTTTTTATTGACTTTTTAGTGTTTTTGTTTAATGCTAATTTTATATGGGGGAATATCCATTTTTCGTTCTGTATGTTATAATGCTGTGATGCCTATATTTACTTTAGGCATTTAAAACAATTGATTTTTATTTTTTGTTTTGTTTTTTTGTTTTTTTCATTTAGACTAATAAAATTGTTTTAATATTATTTTAATGTTTTTATTTATTTTGGCATTTCTAAATCAAGGCATGCTTTATTTACTTATTAGAAGCAGTTACTGAATGATTTTCATGATGTTCGGTTCTGTTTACAATTCATAAAGGTAAAAAAAAACCTGTGCTGATTCATGATCGAATGACTCTTGATGACTTTCCGATTAAAGAGTTGCCAGTTTTAAAGTCCAAAATTGTCATCCAAAATTTCCGCACGTTAAATACCTTAAAAAACGACCTCATGTTGTGTCAATCACGTTTACACACTGCCCCTGTAACTTTCATCCGTCATCATAAAATTCGGATCAAAAAAAAATTGGATTCGACTCAATTTTCTGCATTTTTCGCATCCATAGCAAGCATTTTGAAAGGTTTTTTGACAATTCAGGACAAACGTACAAGCAAATGCCAAAATCCAGAATGTCTAACAAGTTGATCCACTTCGTCTCGCAGCACAAAGCACTGTGCAAAACAAAGTGCACTAGCAGAGCATTAATCTGAGCCATTGACATCCTGAGGTAAACTTTGGATCGCTCTGGATAATCCCGCAATTCCTTGATAAGGAGGTGGCACTCTCTATCTTCTCTACACCATCCAGGATTGGATTGACTCAGTATTTCCTCTTTCTTTTTCTCTTTTTAAGAAGAGACAGAACAACAAAAATATTCCTCACCGCTTGAAGACTCCATTTTGTATTGTTTTGCGAAAATTTTCTTAACGGATTAATTAATACGCTTCAGACTTTTTAGGATTGATGAATTTTTAGGATGGGGAATACGAAAAAATGCATACAATTTCGGACTCGGTGTGCAAAGACCTTTTAGAGTTTTGTTGTAATATATGGTATTTTTAATTGAAAAAGTAAAAAAGATTGCTCCTTCAAAAGTACTAAAAGAATCAAGGCACATCAGAATTGGGAATCATTTCATTCCCATCCCTGCTTCAAGGCTACATGTCATTGTTTTTATGTAATTAATATTGAAATGACATAAACAAATTAGCATATTCTGATCTTTTGAATTTGCTCTCAAATGATGAAGAATTTGATCTTGCTATCGTGTCAAGCTGACGGCGTGGCCTGCAAAAGCCATCAGAGAAATGCGAAACAAAGCCCTTTCATGGCCGCCTCTCCCCTCCCTCCTGTTTTTCTCCATCTTCTCTCCCTCCCGTCCTCATATGCTCGCTCTGTCTCTTAGCGCTGTAAGAGTGTGTGTGTGGGGCGAGCTGTGGGGGAAGGGAAGGGAAGAGCGAGCGAGCGAGAGAGAGCAGCTGTCCTTCGCTGTCAGCCAGTGCGTTTCCAACGCGCCTCGTTCCGTGTCTCTGTGCGTGAGTAGTGAGAGGAGAGTGGAGGGGGAGGGGAGAAGAGTGAACGCGCGAAGGGAGGGTAAGATCCATGCTGCTGCAAGGAAATGCGGTTTTCCGTGCAGAGATGCCGTTCAGTTTTCTGTTCTTTGCCGTTGACAGTGTTTTAGCATGTGTATGTATGAGCGTGTGCGAGGCTGTTGCACGTGCGCATTCTGCCAGGGTGGCGGCCATGTTTGAAGAGGGTAAATGAGAGGAGGAAGAAGACACAAGTAGGCTAAGTTTTACAGGTTTTATTTTTATTCATTTTTCATCACGTTAAGGGATCTAATTTGTCTATAAATGTTGATTCCACAGTGTGCTAATATAAAGCAGGGATTCCCAAACCTTTTTTGTCAGTTGAACTATTTTAACCTAAATATTAATTTAAAGTAGATTGTAAGTTAATATTTCAACATTTTAACAACACATTCGCAACACTGTTATCTGATGTTGGTTAAACGGTCTGCCACATGACATCTTTTGTTTCGTTTCGGTGTTGTATTTCAATTGTTTTAATTTTAAAATTGTTTATTTTAATTTTACTTTATGATTTAACTAATTAGCTTTTCATTAATTGAACCCCTTGCAGTTCACGGACACTAGTTTGGCAAGATGAACCATAATATTTGGCAAAATAAATGTCTGCAACGACTTTTCTCTCTTGCTGATGTAAGCAAAGCCATGTGGGCGGGGCAGTGATATAGCCTACTTTTCACAATCACTTTGGATGAAATCAAGTACCTCCCCTTATTATTTCTCACTAAATATTCCATTCAACTCAGAAATATGCCAAATTTGTTGTCGTCCTCCAAAAAGGGTAAATAAAGAACAAAAAGAGACTCAAAACATGAGCAGGACGGTACGAAAGAAACCCATTCTCGACTGGTTTCTGAGATCCGCAACCTCCCTTTTCTTATCCCAGACCATTCCCAAGTTGACAGCAGCCAGGAAGCCTGTACTCCATTAAAACAAAGCTTTTCCAGTTGGGAGAGGAGGGGAGGTCCGTCTTTTCCTGGAATGTCTCCTCGTTTTGGGTCTTTTGCTCCTGGGCCGAGGTTCCAAGTCTCTTTGTGTCTTTTCTGCCACGAGAGGTTTCTTGCCACACTGTAAATCCTTTGCTGGTGTTTACATGAGTGTCGGCAGTGACCTTTTCTCATCTCATTTCTTTCCCTGTCTCTCACATTTGCGTTTTTTTTCCCCCCTCTTGTAGTTCCTCCCCTTTCTCTCACCCCTCATGTAACTTTGGCACAGCGTCTCGGCTCTTGAACGGAGAGGCTGTTAAACTCGCTCACCGCACAATTTGTGAACGCTGCCCCTGGGTATTTTAGGCCCCTGGGTTTGCGAGCCAGGAAACGCCCATGCTGTCCCGTCTACGGCTCAAACAGAGAGAGAAAGACTCGTCTGAGCTGCAGTTATGAAAGCAAAGGACATCCAGACAACATACACCGCCAGCTAGGAGGGTAAGAACTCAAGAGACAAAGCTCCAACGGACTTGACTCTGCAATGAAGGCATTTAAACTTTACGTAATACTTGAATTTTCATCTTTTTCTCTCAGTGCACTACCCAAACCCAAAATTCTTTGATTGAACGCAAACAGGAATGACACACTAATCTGTTTGTTTATTTTTCCAGGGAGTATGTGGTAATACACTGGAAATGAACAATGCATTGTGATGCATTTATTATCACTGAAGGTATCTACATTACAAGCCTTGCGATAGCAGAGATAACTTTGTTGACTTTGCGATCCCTTCCAGTGTAGACCGGAATGATTGAATCCATCTGTCGATCGGCCGTCCACATCTGATTGGAACAGGAAGAGATCTTGAGATACATTTGAACTGTTTTTAACATGACATGTTGTTTTAACGTAACACTCGTGGTGCGAGATCCTCACCGACATTTATAGACCAACAACAATTTTCAAAGTTGCAGTCTTAATCTTACCAGTCTTGTTTTCCTACGGCTCTTTAAAAGTTCTTTATAATTAAAATTGTTGGCGAACGTGTCCTAATTTTACTTGGACTGACTTCAGGCTTTTTATTTAAGTAGGATGAGTGAAGTTTTAAACAATCGCGTGTCCCTGATAACCCTGTGAAAAGTCTCTTCTCATGGGCTCCAGTTTACATGCTCGTATTAGAACAGACGACGGTCTATAAATGGGTCAAGACAGAGGAACTTTGTGAGTCAATCCATTGATTGTGCGCTGAAAGGAGAACATGAGCATATCTGTTTCATGCTCGACGTCTTTGTGCTTTTGTGTGAATGTGTGCCACTCCCCTCACCGGTTCACACTGCTCTTGTGTGTAAACAGCGTGGTGTTAACCGAGGTCAGGGCTGCACAAAACCACAATGTTTTATTCATCTGTTTACCTCACTCTCGCTCTCCTTCCTCTCTGCAATCCAGCCGCTGCAGGCCTGATCCAGCCTCACCACAGGCTGTCACACGCTCAGACCGAGGAGGCCATTGCATTACATGCGAGCCTATTGGATAAGTCTGGACTGGCCCCCCTGCTTGTTTCTTTTCTGAGTGAACAAAAAGAGAAGCCAGATGCATTGGCTTAGTGTATTTTTTTTTTCTTGCTTTTTGCTTTTTCCCTAAAATGTATACGTAGAATGTCTCTGAATTTTTATTTGAGTTTTAGTTTTGCTAATTTAAGTACTTAGATGACATGGCAACATTTCAAATTTTTCTGCTTTTGTTAAGTTTAAAGTATTAATTCAACCTAAAATGAAAATTTTCTTATGATTTATTCACCCTCAAGCCATCCTAGGTGAATATGACTATCTTCTTTCAGACGAATACAATTGCTGTTATATTTAAAAATATCCTGGCTCTTCCAAGCTTTATAATGGCAGTGAATGGGGGGCGTGATTTTGAAGCGCACACAAAGTGCATCCATCCATCCATCCATCATAAAAGTAATCCATACAGCTCCAGTGGGATAATAAAGGCCTTCTGAAGTGAAGCAAAGGGTTTTTGTTAGAAAAACATCCATATTTAAAACTTTATTAACTATAATAACTAGCTTTCGGCAGACAGATGAAAATTTTATTTGCAGTGGAAGAGTGACCTCTGACCCGAAAAAAAAAACAAAAAAACCCCACCGTTCACGAATTAGAAGTCTAAAATGAGAAATTTTAAATCGAAATGTTGGAGGATCTTGATATAAGAGAAGAGGAGCTTGAGTTTGTTGTACAGCCCTATTTGTTTAAACTGCGAGAGGCATCTAAGCTTACAATACTCCTACATCCTACATCATGCATCAGGTCAAGGGTTACTCTTACACTGTAACTCAATGCATTTGGCCGTTTGCCGCAAGCTAGTTATTATAATTTAGAAAGTTTTAAACATGGATATTTTCCTTACAAAAACACCATTGCTTCGCTTCAGAAGACCTTTGTTGACAACCTGGAGCTGTACGGATTACTTTTATGATGGATGGATGCATATTTTTTTTGGGCTTCAAAATCATGAACAGGAGTTGTACTATATTGTCACTGCCATGCCGTCATTTTACGCCGGACTGCTTCACAAATAAGGGTCAAAAGATGAACATGACGGCACATGCTAGTGGATGAGTTGAATCAACTCCACAGCAACTACATCAATTTATCCACTAACCATTCAGAAACGTCCTAAAAGTTGTAACTTCTTCCTGAGTCTCTCCATCAGTGTCGACTCCGGTTTGAACAATGTAAGGCTGAACACTGTTACTGACAATCCTCATTGTTGTTGAGCTGTTAAAGCTCCGCCCTCTTCTGGAAAGGGGGCGGGAGCAGCAGCTCATTTGCATTTAAAGGGACACACACAAAAATGGCGTGTTTTTGCTCACACCCAAATAGGGGCAAATTTGTAATAAATGATCTGTGGGTATTTTGAGCTGAAACTTCACAGACACATTCTAGAGACCTATATTACATCTTGTAAAAGGGGCATTATAAATCCACTTTAAGCTTTACTGTGTAGTTCCTTTTAAGTCAATTTATTCTTAATATGGAAATCTGATAAATGGTAACACAACCCATATCACATGCTCTCTATAAATGCCGTATATCCATGTCTTCATTAAAGGCAAGCCTTGTTTTGCAGATTTGCTTGAATTTACTTCTGCCCCAGTTGTGTTTGGTCTAGAAACTGAATCTGACATCAGATTATTTATCAGAGAACAATTGGTGCCTTTTAGGAGGAGGATATCACACTTAATGCCCCGCTCAAATCTGAGCTATTTTTAGACAAATCCACAGCTGTGTAAGAGCTCTGAAGACCGCTAGGGGTTTGTGGGTAGTCATCTTTTTATAAGCCAATTTGTTCTCAGAGCCTGAGATGGCAAGCTTTTTTAAAATTCTTTCTTAAAGAACTCTTAAAGAAATAAATTTAATTTAAGATTGTCGCTGCTGTGTTAAGCAGTTGTTTGGTATCAGACACTATGCTAATTGCATGCTAATAAGCATCCACATTGAACCCCTTTTTTCGACAGTAAAACAGCTTCTGGTGAACTGACAGCTAAAAGCTCTGGCTGGCTCTGCCCATGTTCTCATTACAACACGCATACCTCGCACTGATAATGAGCTTGGGTGGTGTCATATCTCCCTCTGGTTCTGATGTATCTGCCCGGTCCTGATTGACTGTGGAAAAACTTAGCTTTCTCTCCGACAGGTACACTGACAGGTGCGCTGTCAGGTTAACAGCCATCCGGCGAGCCGCCACTACACCAGTGTCTGTCTCGGCCTGATGAGGTCGGACTCGCAGAGAAGGCTGCTTTAATGAGATCACTGTGCTGGCCTGAAAGTCTACCGCTACTGAGACTCTGAAAAAGAAGGAATAATACGTTTTTTTTTTTCTGAAATGGCATTTGCACTGAAAGCGATTTGCAGCAACAAAGCCACCCCAAGACATTCATTTTTAATTAGAGTTGGCGATTGTTCAAATTCATGCAAATGAGCTGTGTCGTGGGTAGGAACGCCTGCTAGTAACCAAACAGAGTTTGAATCACAAGAGTTCTGATTTTAGCAAGACAGACTTGACCGTTTACCCAGCATTCCCGTAGCTGACGAATCGCTGAAGTTTTTCTGACTGCTCTACAATGCAGAAATGTGTGTGTGTGTGTCTGTATGTGAGCAAGCTGGGAAGGATAGTGAAGGGAAAACAACCGAGTCATGCCTTTTTTATGTTGTGTGTTAAAAATGCATCAGGCATAAATGTTTAAAGGCAGGTGCCAGTTCGGTTCAGGCTCTCTGAGAGTTTGCTGCTTGTCTCACCTCATATCTCCTGACAGGACCCAAACTTTACATCCTAACAAACGAAAAGTTTTCAGAAATGCTGTATGAATTCTTAAGCAAGATTGCAGAGCTTTGTTTATAACCCTTGTTCCCCTGTTCTTTATCTGAGTTTTTTTTTTTTATCCTGGTTGCTTTTAGATGTTAAATGTCTAAAGATATTTTTTTATTGTCCTCCATGTGCGTTGAAGAGATCATGACTGAAAACAGCAGGATAAATCTGTTTTAGTTGCATTTTCCTTTTCTATCAATGGCCAGACAAATATTGTATGCATGCAAATGCACATTATGCAAATCCATGGGCCTCCCCCTCTCCATGCTACATTTCACCACTGAAAAAGTACCAAAATGTACCATAGTATTACCATGTACCATAATAGTACCACATTGCTCTTTGAAATGCTTTATTGACAAAAATACCTCCGTATATAAATATATTATATGTACCATGGTATGTAATACAGTCACTGTGGTACTGCCAAAAGTGCTGTTTTGTACTGTTTCAAGCTTTCGTTTTTTCACCAGTCTTTGAACTTTTCATTTGTGTCAGTGACCTGTTTTTTGATCTGTGTCTCATTTCTGTCAGACCTTTGGTTAACCTGTTAGTTGCTCTGCATTTTGCAGCCGTGCAGTTGAAAGTCTTGTTCTGATGAAGTACGTATGTTTTATCTATTTGTGAAAGGTGGAAAAAGAACTTTCAGTATGACTGTGTTGCAGAAATCTGAAAACTCTGGCATGTTTTCACTGCTGTTCCTCAATGTTATCTGTTGCTCTCTCTCTCTCTCTTTCTTACTTAATTGTCCTTGTATCTGTAAGGCCCTGAAGGTGCAGTCGGGGGGAGGAATGGCGGGATTTATGAGGTGTTAGCATGAAGGGGCCCCCTGGCCTCCTGTGTGCTGTGTGTTAGAGAATGTCAAGCATTCTGTGAACTGCGAGAGCCATTGCACACAGTGACTGCTCAACTGTGGAATGTGTTTTCAGTTCATGGTTTATCTCCCAAACCTGTGTGTCCATGTTTCTGGGCTTACACCCTGAACTGTGAAACAGAGAGGCAGTCTTTGTCTGTTTCTTAACAGATGCAACAAAGTGCATTGTGACAGAAGCCACCGCATTAAAAAGATGATTTGTTACAGTTTGAGAAAAGCTTGAATGATTCAGTAGGACTGCACTACTATGAAAAGCCTCATACCGAACCCCTTAATCCATTCAGATTCCCATGTGATTGCCGTTAACCTCCCCACTCTTTCCCCAACCCAGCCAGTGTCTCTTCATTCCAAATCCTCAACCTCTCCACTCTACCTACTCGATGGCTTTATGCAGAGGAATAAACAAGGGGTGCTTTGGTTCCCACTTGGGGAACTGTGCAGGGGCTCGCGTTCCTGCAGCACTTCATCGACGGCAGACTGGGACACAAAGCAGGCATGTGTTCTCTGCCAAGGGACCTGATGGCATTTCTGGGCCTCTGAGTCTCTCTGGATTAGCGCCCTGGAATCTGGCTTCCTGGAAGCAGCGAGCCAGACGGCCCCGTCAGCGGTACCTTGTCACATGCCCGGCCATCCATCTGTAGACGCTCTATCAGGCTATTGTGAAGAGGACCCTGATCTGAAACGGCACGGAAATTCAGGTATCTTCTCAATGGGTTATTTTTTTCCTTCAAAAAAGTTATTCCAATTACCCAAGCAAATGGACATTTAAAGGAGCCATGGATCAGAGCCTTATATCAAATGTCTGCAAGATGGTTACCATCAGACAGAGATGAGTTTCTGAGAGTTGTTGAGGTGAACTAAGAAAAATTGGATGCTTTTTCTCTTAATTCAGTTATGCAGAACTGAACCAGAAGAGCCTGTGTAATGTATTCCATATCTTTGCCAAAATCTGGAGTTTAGACAGTCTTTAAGTAACCTGCTTTAAGATGTCTTATCTGTGATTGGTGACTGATTGTTTTGTTTTGTTTAAAAAAAAAAAGAAAAAAAAAAGATTGTAGATCCACACTTTTGTTTAAAGAGGTTTTATATGGCACTCACACATTGTGCATCTTCTGGAACGGGGTCAGCTGCATTTGGCTGAATTTATTGCCCTCATAATGAAACAAAAACACTAATGGATTCTTTCTCTATCCTTTTAAAAGTTTCAAATGCATGACCTCAGGTCTTCTCCAGAATTCCGCAGAGCCGCAGAGAAGAGTTTTCGGCACTTTGCCAGGGTTTCATGCCCAGCAGAAGAGGGGGAGGGTTTGACCCTACAAATCACCACAAAGTTGCTTCCACTTTGGGCAGAGAAAGCAGTATTCCCCCATCTTTACCCCTCAATGTGTTCTGAAAAATGAGCAGGTGCACCTCCCTCATAATTTTTGTCATTCTTGTGTTTCATTAGGCTCTGCTGGTTGGTTTGAGGAGGATTTGTCCTTATTAGACTCCCAGAGAGCCCTGTGGTTAAAACCACAATCATATTTCCCTACCATTCCTGGCAGAGCAAAGGTGCTGAGCCCTAAAAAATGGGCCACCTGTCATCATTTGTGCCCGAATTAACTTGTCTTATTTATTGTGCTGTAGGTCAAAACTGTTTTGGGTGCAGTCGATCTGAAACCCAGTACAGCTATTCCTTGCTCTTTTGCTTAAAGTCTTCACTCTTTTGCTCCCTTTTTCCTCTCTTTCTGAGTCAGAATTGATTGAAAGCAGCTCTCTCACTTTTGGAGTGCTTGCCTGCAGGCATCCCTCCAGAGTACACTTAAGGACTTTTCCACTCCTCCTGACAGGCATCAGTAATCAAGTCCTTGTCCTGATCCAGGAAGTGTGTATTGGTATTCAGGCCCTGCTGTCTCTCTCTGCCTGCTGAGATCGAATCAGCATTCTGGTAATTCATATTCGAGACTGTCCTCATACTGCACCCTTCTCTGAGGAACGGTCATAATAAATCTGGCTATTCATCAAAGTTCTGTAGATCTGCCTGTCTGAGCTTGGCAAAAATGGAGATGTTTGGACATATATACACCAGATTCGTTCAGCGGCTCAAAGGAGAAATGCTTGATGTGTGAATATTTTATCAGCCCTCATATGGAGTGACAGGCAAAAGTAGCTGTTTGTTAATCACATGGATGAAAGAGATATTAAAGACTCTTAAATGACATGCACTGGCAACGTTGCAGTTAGGAGAGGGATAATGAGCAAGAAAATGCCTGAAGGATGGAAGATGCCTTCCATTTCTTCTAATGCTTGTTTAGGAAGGAAGGTTGGAAGTTTACTTCATTCAGATGTCATTGATTTTCTCTTGACTTGTATTCTAGGTTCATCAGCTGTGTGCACTTTGCAGGTGCTACAGTTTCCTCTCAGATTCTGTAGGTGAGAATTTGTGTGGTTAGACTCAAAGGCGGGAATTCAACCAAAGGTACCTGGGATTATTTGTGATGCTAGTAAATGAGCTAAAACCTTGCAAAAATGAAGGAACAATTGAGGCTTGTTGGCCTGCAACAGTTGTATGACAAGTGAAATTTTGTCTGAAAGAGGGACTGTTCCTTTGCCAGCCAATAGACCTGCCTTTATTAGCAAGTTTGATGTTTTTCTTGTTGGCCATTTTGGTAGTGTCCTTGTGCAGCTATTGTCTAGTTCACAAATGCAACCCCTGTGGTATGATGATAACATTATCATAAATATTTGCAACTTTATCTCAAATCAGGCAAACAGAAAACAACAATGGTGCTGTTGGTCACTGTTTGGCTGTTTGCATCCAGCTAACAACTTCAACAACAATGATAATCAACCTCAGAAGGAAGAGCTGTTTTTCATTGCACAGTGTGTGACTTTGTTTGAAATAACTACAGGGGGTGCAACAAGTACTGACCCTTAGCCTTGGAAAGGCCACATCAAAGTCCTCAAATTCTATTCTGGAGGCAAGCCAGACTCTCTCTCTCTCTCTCTAATCTGTGGCTCACCTCTTTACTGAGTGCAAGAAGGCACTCTGGGCTCTTATTTTCTAGTCTCTCTGCCCTGCAAATTGATCCTTTGGCTCTGGATGAAATGGTGGAGTTGCTGAGTTCTCAGATAAAACCCCTTTCCTCTTACGGATCTGCCTCACAAGAGGAAATTGGGTTTTTCTACTGAGCCAAGAGAGTTGGTTCTTGCAGATTGCAGTGTTTCATGGCTAAGCTCTAAGAGTTACTTTGAGAATTCACAGGTGATTATGACCTTAACCAGAATTCCAGAGCTATGGAATGGTTATTCAATTATCAGGTCAACCCAGCAGGAGTTTTAGGAAAACCAAGAATATCTTGAGCTGGGTAATTTACAGCCTTTACAAAGTTTGAGATCTCCTCTTGGAATATATGCATTTAAAATTCCTTTTCAATCATTGGATGTCAGCTCAATTAACACACATCTGGTCATTGTTAATCCCATTATAGTTCTTTAATCTAATGTTTTGTTTTTTTAGAATCAATACCAAAAGTGTTAAGTGGATGCAGCACCTTCCCATTATTCCATGGGCTGTTGAATCTGGTCTCAAGCGGGTGGCCAGAATTTTCTCTTGGCTCTGCAGCATGTTAGTCATTGTCGTAGCTTCTCTTTCCCCTCCTACTCCACTTACTTTCTCACCCCGCCTGCCTCCTCCTTCCCTCCTCCCGTCCTCTCTCATTTAGTTTTATCTGGGCATTAGCGGATTAAGTGCTTGAACTAACGAGGTCATCAAATGGAGGCTTCTCTCTGAGAAAGGCAGAGCGAGAGTGTGAAAGAGATTTTCTCATTTTAGAGTCCATGTTGTGGATACCCAAGAGCATTGCGGGCATGGTCTACCCAAGGGTGTTGTGGACAGCATCTACCAAAGAGCCCTTTGTTGAAGGATGCTCATGGATTGGTGAAACCACACACAAACGCTCATCTTTAATCAGTGAGCAATGCCTCACTCTGTGTCTCTTCATGCCTCTTCTTACCTGTCACTCATAAAGGAGAAAACATTCTTGGACTTGATGGGCAGCTAGGATTTGCGTAATGATGATTGTAAGCATCTTGGCTTGTCGCCAGCTTTACAGGGGACCTGCGGTCCTTAATCTCCCTCTTGCTTTCTCTCTCTTTGTTCTTCTGAACACAATTTGCTCAGGGTTTGTCCTTGCCTGCTAAAAGTATTTAGACCTCACTTCACTCCTCTGTATGCAAACATTTGAGTGCATGCAAAGCGTTAGTGAGTTTCAGATTCACAGCATAGGTTCTGAGCAGGGCTTCAGAGGCAAATGTGTAATTATTGTTGTCGCTCTGAATTTGGATCTGCATTAAAGTCTGAGGTAGAATAGTGTTTATATTCCTGAAGTAGCTTTGTTGAAAATGGGTAATTGGATTGTTGTTTGTGTGAAATTTGGTTGATATATTAGGCCTGTAGTAAGATAAAAATTGTGTGATATTGAAAAACTAACTATCAACTAAGATGATGATGTTTCTGTTTCATTCCATCCATCCATGCAAGACCTGTGGTTGCCTACAATAAACTGCTTTAGATCCATAGTGATATTTGTAAGTGTATTATCTCTTACACTTGAGGAGCTTGTTGCAACTGGTTTATGGTCTTTGGTGTTATTCGCTGACTGGTGATGGGTAGTCATGTTTTCCTGTGTGGATGAAAGCAGAGGGATAAGTCTCTTTCTATTTCTCATTACCCTTCTATGCCTCACTCTTCCTCTCTGGGAGTTTGCCCCTCCTTCCTGCTTTGCTGAACAGTAACAGGAAGCCTTTGAGAGGCTATAAATAGTTGTTGCTCTCTCTCCTCCTCTCTTTCTCTCTCCATTTTTTTTCTTCTCTCTCTCTAAATCCCTGCAGATAGCTCACTGTAAGTGACAGGTCCATCGCTGACTGAGGATGCAGTATTCAACCCCCCTGCAGCCCACAGCACACCAGCAGTGTCGGCTGACTGCCAGAGCCCAGCAGATAAACTCTGCCTGAAGAGCTTCTCCTAGCCCTGCCAAGTCAAAAGCACCCAGGGAGCTTTTTTCCCCCTCTCTACCCCTTCACTCCTCCTGCTGTTGGGCGAACAAGCGGTGTCCTTGTGCCACAGCTCTCAAAATTCAAGAGCGGTGTCAGTTACTCATGGTTCCTTTAGAGAGAGGGCTGTTTGAGTAGGTGGGAAAAAAGGAGAAAAAGAGAGGGAGGACAAGGTGGGAGGTGAAGTAAATTGAGAATGTGAGAGGAGAGAAAAGGAGGGAGGTTGTTTTTTTTGAAGTCTGTGGTTCTCAAGCCGATTTGAGAGGTAAGCATGTGGTTGTTTAAAGA
This sequence comes from Chanodichthys erythropterus, assembly GCF_024489055.1. Classification (NCBI taxonomy): domain Eukaryota; kingdom Metazoa; phylum Chordata; class Actinopteri; order Cypriniformes; family Xenocyprididae; genus Chanodichthys; species Chanodichthys erythropterus. The sequence goes on along the minus strand of NC_090244.1, from coordinate 1,480,303 downwards.
CAGGTTGAAGCGAGTTTGTGTGTTATGTAAGGTCTGGCAGCTGAGATTTGTGGTGGGGCGGAAATAGTATCACAGTCCAAGGGTCAACTCCTCCTTGCCTGAAATGTCCTCCCACTTTAGCCTCTCTTGTTCGGCCACTTTTTTTCCCTCTTTGCCTTCCAGCCAAATTTTACTCCAAGTACTGGTAATTAATTTTGTAACTATTAATCATTTTCATTCTTGACTCTGAACCTCAGAATAGACAAAGCATGCAATTTCACAGTTTGCTTTATGCTGATAGATTATTTGTTCATGACCCCCTAAATCTCTGTCTCTTATTTTAATGTTGTTTGCAGTTTGGCTAATTTCTTATGTTTCCTTTTATAGCATTGTGCATGGATTTCCTGATTCCACCATTGTTTGTCTGCATTTCACAACATGGCAGAGTTAGCTTAATCGTAATCTGCTCTCATCCCCTGTCCTCTTCATGGATAAACTCATTGTGTGCCAACATTCAAGCCGTTGAACATTCAGGGTTGTTTGTTCAGTCGGATGCCTTTAGGCTTTGGATGCAGGTTGCTGCTGTTAACCCTGTGCCGTCTCAGTTCTCCTGATTAGCAGATATCCGGCAACAGCTGGAATGAATGTTATTTAGTACCTGTTTATCGCCGATGACAAAAAGCATACGCAGAGCCAAAATAAAAGCATACAGAATACTATATAGTACTGTTTAGCAGAAATGGATCTTGAAAGGATTTTTTTTTTTTTTGTACTGGCACCCCATGTTATTTGTACAGCCTTGTACCAAATATCCCCCACTAAGCTTGGCAAAATGCTAACATCAAACACTCTTCGAATCAGTTTTTAGTCAAGTTTTTCATGCGGTTTACAAGATGAGCACTATTTATGTATCAGTGACTTTATGCCTATTTAAAGTGTTCCAGATCGGTTACCATGCACCCTTAGAAGATGGCTACCTATGTAGGCAGCAGATGAGGTTTGTGGAAGTATGTCCTCAATGTCTAACCGGAGATACAAAATATCGCTCTGGCTATTCACCCTGGCTCGTTTAGAATTAAAATGTTCATTACAGATCATTGGTCATTGACGAATAGGATTACAAATAAGATTAAATCCAAAATCTGTTTGTGATTGTTGGCATGTGCTGGGATGTTATCCAACATTTAGACAAGTTAATCTCCTCTGTAACGTTCTAAAGCTAACACCAGTTCCCTGTTCAGTCCACATTGCCAAATTCCAAGAGCTGTTTCTTCTCCTCAGTCCCTCAGGGCTTCTTATCTCCATCGGCTCTCTCTTGACCCACCCTGCCCTCATTCCATCCCCTACTGCTAGTGCACCAGTGACTGACCTTGAATGTTGGTTATTATTGTAATCAGCTCTGCTTATATGGAATGACCTGAGGTCATGTGGGCAGGACTTGGATGGGAGAGAAACTTGGGGGTGGTCCACTAGTTTCCATAGTGCAGATTGAACTTTGGAACCATATTCATATTCACAAAATGTTTTCTTCAGCAGTTTTAATGCGTAACTTCTTAAAATCTGGAAGTGAATTGGATTGTTGTGACTAATGTGTCGTGGGGGTTCGTGAGAGATTTGAACTTGAAGTGTTTTTCTTTTTTGCTGACTCATTCCACTTACGCCTACAGCTTAAATGGTGCAGAACAAACTTTAAAAAGCTAGAGCTCGGTCTCAGTGGTGGAAATTGTCTGAGGTCCAGATCGTGACCTCCATACAGGAATATAAGAGAATTTCATTGCTAGTTGGGCTTTATGTAGCACCTTAGATTCTTTACTGCTATATTTTAATGTAAAAAACAATCCAGCTATATGTTCGTGCATTCTAGCTGCCCTCATGTAAAATTTACATTTATCAAACTATAATCCCATTAAGTTTAGGTTAAGGTTTAACCGAAGAGACTGTTCAACTGCTGTTATTTTCAGACATTTATAATCTGCCCAAGCAATCTTGTTAAATGAAGAAATGAGACTTTGCAGGCTTTAAGTTTGCAACCTCACTGGATTGCTGTCCCCCGTTTAAGTTCCCATCTGTGCGCTACCTTGCATAGTAGTTAACTGTTTGTGGTCAATTCCATTTCCAGCCAGTAAACCCATCCCTTTTATTTTATATGATAAAATGAATTTAAACTTCTTTTTCTGGAAAGCAAGCTCCACCAGGTCTTGCTGAAGCTGTGCATATCTTGAGCTAGTTTCTGTAATGATCGCGGCCTATTGGACGAAGTGGGTTGAGATGAAGTGCGCAGACTCACTGTCTAATGTGCATTTACTTAGAGTTGTTTGTTAGCCTTCACTTTGAATCTCATTTTGTTCCAGACAGCTTAGCGTGCACTTCCTTATGGAATCAATAGATGCTAAGCCATCCGTTAAAGCTTGTGTGGTTATCAGGCAATCTGAGGTCTCTTGCTCTTTCTGGGCAGACTGATCTTCTACCATCTGGCTTAATGCAGGTTGTTTTGCCCTGAATACTTGTATGCTTCAAGGACTCTTCTTTTTTTCTTTTTCCCACGCAGGAAACACTATCTTGATTGTTATGCTGTCTGTAGGGGAGATTTTCCTCTCGGCTCTTGCTTGCGTTGAGGTCAGATTACTCAGAGCAGTACTAGGTTTTTTTTTTTTTTTCTTCCAGGCCACACAAACGCATCTTCAACACTCCCCTTCCCCCACACCCTCTTCCACTTGTTTTCTCCTCTCGGATTGTCTGTTTTCACGCATGGGCTGAAAAGTGAGAGCACCCCAGAGGTGAACTGGCGCTCATCCATCTTAGAGAAACTGGGGCAAAAGCAGAGAAACAGCCTAAATGCTGTGGTGTCTGCCCTGTGCTGTATTTCACGTTGTTCTGTTTTAATAATGCAGTGTACAGTGCTTTGAATGATGGAAAGTTAGGGCTGCCCCCTAGTAGTCGACGAGAGGAGGCTTAGTCGACCAAAATTGGTAATAGTCGGCTAGTCGGAGAAAACAAAACCTCCACAGGTGAAATCACGCAGTATGCGATGGACAGATCGTTAACGGCAGAGAAATCCAAACATTCGCCTATCATTCATCAACAAACATGGCTTATCACTTGAAACATGCAAGTAGTTGCACCTTTACAAGTTCGCTCGCTCTAACAACCTAGATAAATGTGCGCTATTATTTGGCGTAGGACTGCCCCCTAATAATTGACTAAATGTTAGTTGACTAGAAAGGCTTAGTAGACCAAGATTTTATTAGTCGGTTAGTTGCAGAAAAAAATCACTCCATAGGAAGTGGCAAAGTCACATAGTCTGTGAGGGATAGACCATTAACGGCGGATCCTTAGGGTAAGTACAGTATGTCGGGCAGGGAATCCAAACGTTCGCTGAGCATCCATTGACCTCAAATATGGCTTATCATTTGAAACATGTAAGTAGTAGCAACTTTTACATGGCCACTTGCTCTAACGTCAACCTAGATAAATGTGTGCGAGTGTGGAAGGCAGCTAAGGTATACTTGCATCACTTGCATTTTTTTCAACTTATTTTTTTTGTCATATAGAAAAGAGTAATACATAATTCCAAACTGTAAGGAGTCTACTTTTATTTTTGTACACTTTGTGTACAAAATGTTGTGCTTTTGTAAAATAAAGAAAACAAACAGAATGCGCTTTCTGCCATCTCGGTCTCCCTGAACAGCAGCGCATCACATAAAAGAACCAAAACTCAGGCTACCTTCTCACAGACGTTAGAAATAGAAAGCTTGAAAAGCCTACTTTTAAACAAACCAGTTTGAATCTAAAAACATACTCTTTGATTATGTAATTGGTCACATTTCCTAATAGGTGCGTTACTGCGGAGATGATGAGTCAGCATTGTCAACTTCATCTTTGCAGCCAATATTGACTGAGAAAACACTAGTTTATTAATAAACAATTAAAATGTTATTTTATAATGATAAACTTTTATATAAACTTGCTATTTTTTCCACCACATTCATAATCATTAGTTTTGCCAGTGCTTTGTTGCAAGCTTTATGCATGCGCTTGAGCCCCTTAGTATATTTAAGTAATTAAATTACATAAACGTGTGATTAGTTGACTAATGGCTTAAATAGTCGACTAGAAAAATCTTTAGTCGAGGGCAGCCCTACAGAAAGTCATTCAGTTTCATTTGAGAATTGGAGCATCAGTGACTACTGCTGCAATAGAGTTGAGAAGACTTCTAACAAACAAGAGAACGACATCTGATTGTGCACACTCTAGAAGAAATTATGAGTTGACATGAGGATTAAAGCTAATCGTCTCATGGGTTTTCACTTCTGCTCTGTTGAAGTTTCTATCAGAGTGTTTTTGCTTCAGTAGGTCAGATTTAGGAACTAGTCCATGTCTCAATGCCTTGACTCACTCTTGACCATTGAGCCATTTGTTGGTTGGATGGAACAGTTAAAATGGTGGTTTTAGAACAGCAACTAGCCATGTTTTTGTGGTGACGGTGCAAACGTGTAGGCGTGGGTCTGCTTTTCTTTGATTTGCTTGTTTTAACAGCCCAGATGTTGTTGTAAAACATGACTTTCAACTCAACAGCCTGAAGGTACAGTTTTACTGTGAAAAGTCCTTAATCTTTATCTGCGCTTTGGTTAAAAAGAGCAGCACTCTAGTCAAGTGCTACTTATTAAAATGGTAAAATCTTTTTATATTTTACTGCTAATATTAACCGTACATTTTGCTATATAATATATTTGAAAAACAAACAGCAACATTAATAAATAATAATAATAATACCAAGAGTTTCATATATTTCTGCTTGTTTTTGTAGTAGTAAGTGTTTGTAAGGTGGTCTTGTAACAGTGATGTGTTACAGTCTGTTTTGTTTTTTCTCACCATCGTCAGGTCTCCATATTTAGCCCTGAGCGTCTGCTGACATACTGAAAACACACACTATTGGTTGCTCGCAACTGCTCACAGGTGTTGTTGAGGTTACCACTCCTTGCTTCCTTTCCAAGGCTCTCTCTTTCGGTTGCTCAGCAGATGCGCACACACACACGCTCACACATGCACACGCTTTCACATTCACAGCTATGCATGCATACGCGTTCATCTCACAACGCTGAGCCGGATAGAGGCATCTTACAGGTAAATAGATGCGTGTTGCTTACTTTCATATCTGTTGTGTGAAAATGATGTATATTGGGTTATTTGTTTCCTGCAGATCGCATTTGACGGTGTGGTCTTATCAAGTGCTGTGAGCTTTCAGACTGTTTGTTTTTTTGTTTTTTTTTCTAAGCGCTCATAATTGCTTTGTTGTGTGTGTGGCACGTAGGTATCTTTCTGTTCTCGCTCTTCCATCAGGAAAGAGGGAGTCGCTCCTGTTGTTGCTAGGATGTGCATCTCTCCATCCTCTTAGCAACAGGTGATTTCTCACTGAGAGGCTGTTGCTAAGGGCCGTCGGATGAAGGGAAACTCCCTGCGATGATCCCATTTCCCACGGGGCTCCGTTTGGCCTTCCGCCCACTCAGTCAACCGCTGCATCTGATTGGCAACGAGCTCCGTCTGTTAGGAGCCAATCGTAGTGTTTGCTTCGCCGCCGATGCCTCTTAGATGGTGTCATTGTTTGTGGTTGAACCTTTTCCCTTCTTGTTTTCATTGATGCGGAACGTCAAGCTTTCCAAAATTGATATTCTGCCTACGCCGCGCTCTGCTCGTGTGGCCAATTGAACCGAATTAACTGTGCATAACGCCTGTCTGTCTGCAGAGCTAACAGTGTGTTTCTGCCTGCTGTAGCTGAGGTGTGGTAACGAGGTTTCTGTGGTAAACATGGCTAAATCGCTCAGACGGCCTCTTCCTGCTCAGTGCGTCCCGCTCACCTGTCAGTTTGTCTCGTTGTCAAACCCCACGCTCTCATAACGAGTCAAAAGCCAGGCTTCTGTCATGATAAAGAGAGCGAACCACGCAGAGTGGCTAGTGCTGCTCTTCACCCTGACAGGAAGATAACAAGAAATCCACAGGGATGCTGTTACCAGGAGATGTCAGGCAGAAAATTTCTCCTTTTCACATCGGGTATTTGTTCGTTTGATATCTGCACATTTAAAGTGAGCCAAGTAGGAATAGATCAGGAAAGACTAGCTAGTTCATTTGTGAAGTTTGCTGTTTTTTTTCTAGTGTTCGACCCATATATATCGGTCAATATTTGGGTATATTATTATTGCCATCGCAAAAGTTTTCTGCTTGACTGATGTGTCAGAAGTTGGGCTTTTATTTTGACTGTGTTCATGACTTTTATTCGTTCACAGTCTCTGTTGAACAGTTCTGTCTTGCAAATTATCAGATAGAAATGTTTAAGAAAGTTTCAGCATTCAGCAAATAAGCATTTATTTCATTTAAACAAGTCTTTAAATATCTTATAAATAGGGGTGTGAGGTGACGGCTCACGTGGTTGAACGGGACACGCGGTTGAGATCAAGAGAATTAAACAATTTTTTTACTCTATTTTTAAAAAAATACTCTGACACGCAAATATTCTGTATGCATTTGAAATGCTTTAACTAATCATCTTGTAATGAATGTCATTTCAGTTCTACATTCTGAGTATGAATTATCATATGCAGTAAAAGACAACAATACTGAATTACTGTAAAAGGTTTTGCCATGGACTCAACTCACTGGCTTCTCTCCTGTATGATTTCATATGAGTCTCTTCAGACCTCAGAACTGCATGATTTATGAGCTTGTACAACTTTTGACCTGCTAACTGAACTCCTTTCCACAAATTGATTTATGAAAAAACAGTATAAATAAAAATGAATAATAGTTTTGTCTTAGTCCTAAGTGCAAACAATAAGTGCAACAAAGTGCCAATAGAGACCTAATATTTCTTCAGGCATAATGCAGAGCTAAGAGATTGTTACAACTACACGATCCCACCCTAATCGAGTTGTCAAAAGTACCGATTTCGGTACTGAAATGTAAAAATGTGATGCTTTGAGCATTGTTGAGCAGATTCCTAAACACCTCTGATTGGCCATTGTTTTCACGTCTCATCTGATATGTCTGTGTTTGACTTGAATGATCAACGCTGTTATAGTCATCAATGACGCTTTTCACCAAGCGCTTACAGATATACACACGGGAGTGTTTAAAAGCAGGCGTCTGTCGTGGACCAGTCCGCTTTCAAAACGCTTTCAAATTCAAACACTTCTGTGTGCTTTCAAGCGCTGCCGTGCGTTGATCATTGTAGCCAATCACAGACATATCCGATGAGCGCATCAACACAGTGGCCAATCAGCGGTGTTTACGAATTCGCTCAACAGCATAGTGCTTAGGATTTATCATAGATTCACTGCATTTACGGCCAGCAAAGCAACATAGTAAAATTCGAATAGTATTTTTATTTTTCGAATATTAATTACAGAACGAATATTCGAATATTCGACTATTTGTGCACATCCCTACATTCTACAAGATCAGACATTTTTCAGACGTTTACGCTCTGTTGTGCAACGAATCCTCCGCCATGGCCTTGTCAGTCAACTCGTCACTTACACTCATCACATGATCAGTGAACTCTGAATCCTGCTGCATTACGTAAATTCCAAAACGCCATTTTAGAGCTAGTAACGGAGGCTTGTAGCATGCAGGTATGAGAGAGAGAGAGAGAGATGAAGCGTTTGTGAATTCCCTAAGTCTGTGCATCTCTCAACAGTGTTCGGCAGCAGCGTCTCTACTAATGGCGAAACTGCAAGTTCATCTGCTTCAAGAACAGTGCAGTTATTACCTTGCTAGTGTGAAATACCATGTAGCTTTTAAGTTGCTAAACTATTTTACTGATAAAATCGTCAGAGCAGTGCTGACAACATGTTTCTGTGTAAGTGTGTTTCTGTACTCTGTTTGAGAGGGAGAGAGTATGTGCTTTTCGTACATAATAAAACATAATTTGGTGGCAAAAAACTGAAATAATTTGTCGTTTTTATCCTGTATATATCCTATATTAATGTGCTTGGTAAGTGTCGTTTTGGGTTTTGTTTCTTTTGCTGTTGTCTGCTCTAAGGACCTTTTGAAATAACTTAAATTATTTGGTGAAGTGATATGGAACTGTAATGTGGTATATAATATAATATAATATAATATAATATAATGTAATGTAATGTAATATAATATAATATAATATAATATAATATAACATAACATAACATTAATATAATATAATATAATATAATATAATATAATATAATATAATATAATATAATATAATATAATATAATATAATATAATATAATATAATATAATAATGTTTTGTTTTTGTTCATACAATGAAAGTCAGTGCAGTGTTTTGTTTTGGTCCCATTGACTTTTATTGTATGAAACAGCTGAAACATTCTTCAAAATATCGTCTTTTGTGATATGCAGTTAGGCTATATGGGTTTGTAACAACATGAGGGTGAGTAAAAGATGACAGATTTCTCATTTTGAGGTTAACAATCCCTTTAAGAATGACTAGTATGTTAGTTTGCTTGGGTTCCTCGATGGTAAACAACTGGAGAACAAAATGAATGTGGCACTATCAGAAGGGCAGGCATGTTGACATCTTAAGATGCTCTCTGGCTTTAATGAGACACATGTCTGTTTTGAATGTCTTGTGAATGTGGGTTATGAAGCAGGGGGATGTCTGTACTAGATGACACTGTTAATGCGGTGGCTGTCTTTGTTGTTGTTTTTTTCCTCTGTTTGCTCTTTTGCACACTCTTTTTTTTTTTTTTTTTTTTTTTTTTTTTTTTCCCTTGTGGTTCAAGGCTTTTTTGTTGCTTTCGTCGTCTGAAGATGCTCTGTTGGTTCACATGTTTCCTTTTCTCACGTTTTTGTTTTCCCTCAAGGTTTCTCTTTGTGTTTTTGAGCCTTTAAATCTGTAAAGCCTGAAATAAAATCCAGTTTTTTAAAATGGAGCCGTTTACTTTAGACAAAATATTTTTTTTAAATCTTAAATGCATGTTTTTCGAGTATCATATTTGATGCATCAGGCTTTTATGGCTCATATAGTCTGATAAAGGACAAAACAGCTTCATTTTATTCAGATGCAAACTGAGTCAAAATATGCAGTTTGGAGCAGTTGCTGATATTTAAATGGACAAAAAGAAATATGAAATTATGAGGCTTGTAATGTAAATCACTGAGATCTTTATATCAATATATCAGACTACTTGCATAAAATGCATCAATATCTGCCAATAATACATCTTAAGATGATGTTTAAATGCTTAGTTTTGTGATCATAGCTCTCTAGTTTTAAAACATATAATGCAATGCAATACAATGATTAAGAGATGAACAAATAAACCTTCCTCAAAAGCCTGATGATCATAGTTGAGACTCAACATTTTCAATGAACTTAAGTGAGTGAGTGTTCTTATGTTTAAAAAAATCAGTAAAGATTTCACAGCAAAAAGACACATGAACCATGAGCCGAAGGTGTACTTTTGTAGAATTACACCAAAAGACTTTTTACTTGCTAAAAAAAAGTATAAACTATCAATCAGATGACAGAAAGCATGTATTAGAGTACAACAGGTTTTACAGCAAAGGTTTGATCATTTAGAGGAAATTTGCATACCAAATATGATATGGGATAGGCTTTAAAGAGTTGAAATCTTAATCAGAATCTGTGGCTCAGGATACGTATCTGTGGGTAATGTACAATATTGACCAATCAGCATCCAGATCCGCTAGTTTAATGCTTGTTCTTATTGACAGTTTAAAGGGTTAGTTCACCCAAAAATGAAAATTCTATCAGATATTTTGAATAATGTTGGTAACCAGATAGTTGACGGAAGCCACTGACTTCCATAGTAGGAACAAAAATATCCCTTAAAGTCTCCTGATGATGTTTGCGAGATGCTCGTCTTGGGCACTTGCGTGTGACATGGTAGCATGAAGGCGCTTTCGTTCGCGCTGCCCCCAGCGGTCAGACCAATGGTTGACATCTCTGTACATACCAATTTAGTGCCTCAAATGTGGTCAGCAGAGCAGGTTCCAGAGGCCAGTTGAACTCAAATTACAGGCAGTTTTTGGTTTCCATGAATCAGATTTTTAGTCACCCCTGCTCTCTAATTATAGGCCCAGGCAGTTAGAGCCCCATTTGTTTTATGACCTTAGAGATATTACCGGATTCAGTCTATGCAAGCCTGTTTAAGTGCTGGAACAGAAGCATTATTGTTGGGAAAATCAGCTCGGGAACTGTAGTGACATTACCTGCAGTGTCTCATTACGCCGGTTATTTGGCCTTTTTAATCCGTTATCCTCTTTGGATTCGACTTTGAACCACGGGTTCCTGAATCTGACACCTTCGCATTGTGCGTTTAAAGAAAACAGGCCCCCGCGAAACAACATCGCATGACCGCCGTGTTTTGTCTGGCAGTGCCAAAGTGTTTTGGTTTGAGCGCTGGAAGCCGCGGCTCTCTTTCTCCGTTTGTTTTTCAGCCATTGATTGGCGAGCAGACTTTGTTTTCTCGTCCAGTGGAATGCAGGTTTTTCTGCAACGATTCTTTCATTCAGGATGTAAGGCTGACAAGAGGATGTTTAAAGTCTCTTAACACCTCTTTCTTACGTTTTTTCCCCTCCAGCCCAGAACGCGACGCTGTCTGTTGTTTACATAGCTCGGATTAGCGACGCTAACCTGTAAGGCCTCTTAGAGTGAAGTACATCTAAACATTATGTGATGTTTGTTAAACTGTGTCGACGTGCTGAAAGGTGTTGATTGATGATTGGTTTAAAGCATCATGGGTTTTCCTTACTTTTTGCCTGTTTAATGTTGCAGTGAAATTCTTGTTAGCTAATTCTTTTTCTTTGTACTCTTTTGCAGCGTTTGACTTTGATGTACTAAAAAAGTAATAAAAGTAGCGATATATCAGAACCATATTGGTTATCAGCCGATATTGCAGATTTTTTTTGTATGTAATTTATCCATATCAGATAATATATGTATAATATATATCAGATAATATGTATTTGCTATATTTTAACTGGACTAATTTTGCCATCAACTAACACTCACTTTAAAAACACTAATAATTGTTAAATGAAATATTACCAAATCTGTATGAATATCCATTTTTATATACTTCACATTATAATGTGATGTTAAATTCACTCGTAGCATTTAAAACTTATTATGTTTTAGTATTTTTATTTTTTACTTTTTGGTATTTTCTGTTTAATTTTTTTAGTCTTTTTAGTATTTATTTTATTTTATATAATATAAATAATATAAGATATTTTTGAATAAATACAATATTATAGTATTTGTTTATTAGCATTATTGTAATGACTACAACTTTAATATTGTGCACTTTTAAGCTTAAACTTTGTATTTTAGCGTTTACTGTTTTATTTCTTTTTAGGCCATTTTATTTTGTTATATTTAATTCAGACAAAATATTAAAGAATTTCTAACTATTTTAAACTAAGAAATATCAGTTTGGCTACAATTTTAATATCATACACTATAATAAAATAAAAGCTTGTTGCATTTAAAATGATAGATTTTATTGTTTACAGTTTATAAAATAGAGTTTTAAACTAATCTAATAGAATTTTAACATCATGCACTCCTAAATAAAAGCTTTTTTTAAGTTGCATTTGTTATTTCCCTCTTGCTCTCAAATGTCAGTGCTGTGTGTTTGTGTTCTTATCGCAGGAGAGAAATATCCAATGTTTTCAACCGCAAAGCGCGTCTCAGAGGTGCAGCAGCTTGTCTTGGCAGGCGTTCTTGGGTTTTTTCCCTGGTAACATTGAAGTCATCGAGCACACCCACCTCTGTGGTCATTCTGTTGTGGCTAGACGTTACTTTGCTCTCTGAGCACGAGGCATCTGTTATTTCCATCAACGTCTTGCTCACGGTTGAGGTGGAAATGCAGTTCAAGTTAATGTGTGACACTCGTTTAACAGATGTGATTTTCCTCAGCTGGGGGCCGAGGCGCATTTTGATTTTGGAGACACGTGACCTGAACCTAATTCAGATCCAGGGTTCAACAATTAGAATAGTTAGTCGGTTATGACTTAAATGAGTGTAAAAAGATGAGAAAGTATATTGGATCAGTGTATTCACTCTTAAAGTGACAGCAGCCTAATAAACCTGCTGCTGTCTGTCTGTGTCATTAATGTTAATCAAACAACAAAAAGACTCAATCACTCACTGCTCTTAAATAAAACACTTCAATAAGGATTAATCTGTATTTAATCTATACAGTGAAGACTATGCAGTGTTATTTTACATTTGATTACTTTTCTTACATTTCTTTACTGGAATTCTACAGTTAGACCTGTCCTATCTATTGTTTTTGATTTGTTATTGCTTTTAATTTGTTTATTTGCTCTTATGTTATTACTTACGTTTACTTGTCTTTAATAATATTTTAACTTTATATGACCTCATCAAAATTGGAATTGAGAATTATGAAATTTCACTGGTATCTATAATGTTGATGTCGTAAACAACTTTATTTATTAGAATACAAGGTTACATGGGACAAAAACAACTATTTTAACTATTATAACTATTTTATGTATTAGTTTTTTTGTGGCCGGGCAAGGGATGCAAAGGGGTAAAAAAAAATTCCGGTAAATTTCCATAAACTTTCCAAAATTTCCCAAAAGTTTAAAAAAAAACCCTGGAAAGTTTCTGGAAATTTACCAGAAATGTTCCATCCCTTTTGCATCCCTAGTAAAAATTTGAACCACTGACCCAACCGGGCCAGTAGAAAAGATAAAAACTGTTAGAACTTTTCTTTTTTTTTTTTTGGTGGGGCCAATGAAAAATTTGCCTGGGCTAGGAATGCAAAGGGCCAGAAAATTTCCAGAAACTTTTCAAAATGTCCTGAAAGTTTCCAAAAATCCTTTATATTTCTAGGCAGGGCAAGTAAAAAATTGAACCACTGACCCAACTGGGCCAGTAGAAAAAATTACATGGGACAGTGAAAATATTTTGCAGAGCTAGGGGGGTGCAAAGGGGCAGAAACTTTCTGGTAAATTTCCAGAAAGTTTCCAAAAATCCTGGAAAGTTTCTGGAAAATTTGGGCCAGTAGAAAAAGTAGCTGCACTTCCATGTCAGATCCTTTCTAGTATCACTGGGTGAGATTTCTTTCCTCCAGTCCTCCCAGACTTCTTTGTTTCGTCGTCCTCCTCGAAGGGTTTGGAGAGATCATTTGCACAGCGGAAATGTTATCCGATTTAAGGTTGCCTGATGCTTTCCAGACCTGAGTGGGATCCCCCTAGTTCTTCTCCATTGGCAAGGAAAGGTTCTTTTACAAGCGTCCTCTCAGGTGTCACTCTCGCTTGGGTCGTCCATGGTGTTCTGAAGAGGCAGATCATGTTTCTTTCCTGTAGAGGTATTTATTTCACCCAATTGTACTTGATAAGTAAAGCCTGTCGTCGGCCCAGATTATGATGTAGTTTGGAGATTATTTAAATGATAGTTTCAGAAAAAAAAGATGGCTGGGGGAGAAAAAAAAACGTGCACGATTTATTTTTTGGCTTGGTGTGTCAGTTGTTTGAAAAACTCAATCTTGTGTTAACCGCAGAGCAGGACTCTGAGTAGGGTTAGTGTACGCCAAACTTGGAGGCAAACTAAAAGAAAACGAGCTCAGAACCGCTAATGGTGTGCTTCAGACCACAAATGAGAAACCGAGCCAGGAAGCAAACGTTGTTTTTGTTGAACCTCGCTGTCTCTCCCTCTGAGGTTCTGTATTAATTTAGCTCTTGTTTCCAGCGCGTTTTTTTCCCCTCAAGTCATTCCACCTCACGCTGTGTGACTCGAGAGGCTGTTTGGGTTTAGCGGCATGTGTTTCTCTCTTGCGTATGGTTAGCATTTGGTGGTCTCTCCGTGCAGATACATGCTCAGGCTGTGTTGACACAATCATAAATCAGTATACTGCTTTTTCTCAATATTGCGTGATTTCTTTTTTCTGTTAAATGCTAATCTCAATTTAGATCCATTTCTTGTATACTGTACATAATAATGTTGTGTTGCCAAATTCACTTGTAGCATTTAAAAATTAGTTCTATTTTAATATACAAAATATAGTACATACAAATTAATGTTATATTAAATACATTTACCCCAGTGCATTAAGCCAATAACTGATAAGTTATTGCATTACATGATGCTAAAGGTAATGTAAATGCAATAATATTAAATATTTAGTACTGACCCTTTCAGATAAATAAAACTATGTAATATCAGCTGATAACCGATATAGTACTGATATATTAGTGCTGAGTTTGTCAGCTATTTTTTTATTTAGTCTTAGTCTTAGTCCTGTGTCAAATGTACTTTTTATTATCATATTTAGTCAACCTTGTCCTGTTTTTGTTTGTCAACTAAATGTCTGAGAATTTTAGTCTAGTTTTAGTCAATGGAAACGTAGTCACATTAAGTCAGAATTGCGAGATATAAAGTCAGAATTGCGAGATATAAAGCCAGGATTGCGAGTTATAAAGTCAGAATTGCGAGTTATAAAGTCAGAATTGCGAGAAATAAAGTCAGGATTGCGAGATATAAAGTCAGGATTGCGAGATATAAAGTCAGGATTGCGAGATATAAAGTCAGGATTGCGAGATATAAAGTCAGGATTGCGAGATATAAAGTCAGGATTGCGAGAAATAAAGTCAGGATTGCGAGATATAAAGTCAGGATTGCGAGATATAAAGTCAGGATTGCGAGATATAAAGTCAGAATTGCGAGATATAAAGTCAGGATTGCGAGATATAAAGTCAGAATTGCGAGTTATATAGTCAGAATTATGAGTTATAAAGTCAGGATTAAGAGAAATAAAGTCAGGATTAAGAGAAATAAAGTCAGGATTGCGAGAAATAAAGTCAGGATTGTGTGTTATAAAGTCAGATATAAACTGACATTATAACACTGCAAGATATAAACTCTCAATTCTGAGAAGAAATTCAGAATTGTGTGGTTAAAAACTTGCAATTGTGAGAGGAAAAAATATCAATTTTTTAATTTAGTGGTGGAAATTAGCTTCCATACTAATAATATTGTGATGTATTGCAGTGTATTCAATCATAACATGAAGTGTATTGCATTGTGATGGTGAAAACTGGATTACTGTGCCTTTAATTTAAACATTTAGTGTCATTTGATTGGATTTGAAGAGCTCTTTGTTGTTGTTTGTTGGGCTTTTCCATCTGTTTCACCAGCATTGTCCGCATCAGTGGGATTCACATGACCTTTTAATAGGCCTCAGGTATATATTTGTGTGTGTAAACAGTATTTACAGTACCATACCAGAGGACAGGTGTTTGAATGCAACACCCTCAGTCTAATCCTCCAGTAATCCCGTCTGAAGCCATGTGTTCAGTTTCTTACTGCCGACACGGTAAAGTACAGCCAATGGACGGCATCCAACTAGAGGGAAGGAATGGGAAGGAGCTGAAGTAGTGCAGGCAGTTGCTGGTCATCCAATGAAATTGACTACAGTGAAACGTTTTTCATGTCCGGATCGGCTCTAACTGGGAACTGGAATTAGAGTGCGTGACTCCGCTGTTCCCTCGCAAACACTGTGGTCTTGTGAATTTTTAGTAACAAGACTGTAAATTCAGAGCGCTCGCTGGGGAAGGGAGGGATGCTGTGAGCGCTGTACAAGACGGCCAGTGTTTTCTCCAACACCATTTTTGAGTTGATTCAGCAAGTCGTTGTTGAGTTAATGGTTTAAGGATTTAGTTAGCTGTGCTGAATCGGATGCCACTGAAAATAGAAGTGCATTAGAAGTGAGTAAAGCCTGTTTCATCGCTGGCATGACTCTATCTTGTACCCAGGTGGTGGTTTGTTTAAACAATTTTCATTTATATTCATGCACTTGGCTGATACTTTTCTCCAAAGCCACTTGCATTGCATTCATTTGATCAGTTTAGGCATTCCCTGGGAATCAAATCCATGACCTCGGCATTGCAAACACCAGCTGCTTTATCAATTACAGGGCTCGGTTCAGCCTGGAGCTGGTTGGTGAACAAGCTGTGAGTCACGATAGCAACAAATGTTTGAGCTTCTTTAGTCGTCCCAGACACATCTTGCTCTTGTCCTCTTCATTTCAGCTCTCTGATTCTTCTTTCATTTTCTACAGAGTTTAAATTTTGCTGTGTTGCTGAATACGCAAATCGAAATCGACCGGTTTACACTTTGAATTCACTTTGTCTTATTTTGCATGATTTATATTATTTAAAGAATGGATGCATATGATCCAAACAGCAACCCTTGTGCATCCTCATGGACATTTTTGTCTTTTCAGTTTTGTTTTTTTTAATCATTGTTCCTGTGTTAATGCCAGCTGCACAAATTTTGGCACAAGTGTGTATTTTTATTAGAATTTTACTATTTCACCCCCATTTCCTTTAATAAATCTATTTTACACCAGTAACACAAAATAGTTCCACTCAGGACCTTAAGGACAAAAATGTCCCAATAAAAGGGCAATATTTAATCCCAGGGCCATTTAACTATAAAATGATGCACTCTGTGTTAATAGGCTTTCATTCTGTTGGCAAGGCGTTTTTTACTACTTAGTGCCATTCTCTCAGGTTTGGCCTATAGAGCAAATACTCACTTTATTCCTGTTTTCTGCTTCTGCATATTATAGACAACTGGATAAATTATGCAGCTATAATTGTGTGGGTGTGTTGGTATGGATGTCAGAAAGTGTGTGTGTGTAATATTTGAGAGAGAAAAACATTACTGTAAATCACTAATCCAACCACTG
This sequence comes from Chanodichthys erythropterus, assembly GCF_024489055.1. Taxonomy (NCBI): domain Eukaryota; kingdom Metazoa; phylum Chordata; class Actinopteri; order Cypriniformes; family Xenocyprididae; genus Chanodichthys; species Chanodichthys erythropterus. The sequence goes on along the minus strand of NC_090244.1, from coordinate 1,463,579 downwards.
TATATACTAGTGGTGTTTTGCTAATCTAATGGGAAAAATTTGGTACTGCACCCAAACAAAATCTTACTGAAAGCTCATTTTTTGAGATGTCAACCTCAAATTTGGAACACAACTTGTTTAGATTTATGGCTTTGATTTTCTAGCATTTTTAGCATTTTGTTTTTATAAAATATATATTTTATATAAAATAATGTTCATAAATAAAGATAAAAAATGAGACCAAACGTAAGTCTGTGCTCCCTAGCTTTACTACTCTAGTTTTTGGACATGGAGATTTTTGTCCTCTCTGGACCTATGTGTAACTTTTTTTAATTGACGCACAAGGGTTAAATGTTTTTGGAAGGAATAATATATGCATTTCATGTTCCCTGCTAAGATTCAACTATGCAAAAACTAATCAGATTTACCTTGAAACAAATTTCACTCACATATTTCTGGTGAATTTCACAAATAATTACAAAGAAATGGCAACTAACACATTGAATTAAATATGAAATTTTGAAGCAAGTAGTACTTTCTTTAAAAGTTATCGTTTTATTTGTTTTAACTTTTTTTTTTTAGTGTTTTCAGTGAAATGAAAAGCCAAAGTTGGATTTAGCGTATCAGCGTTGATTTGCATTGAAGTTTTCCAGACGAATCTGAAGTGCCATTGGTGTCATTGAGTTTAATTAACTCTTGTTTTTTAATTAGTTTGATCATTGCATGATTGGAATATAACACGGGTTCTTTGGTCAGAATGTCAGCTGAAACCCTTGCTCCCAGATGAACCCACTGATTCTCAAACCAACCCAAGAGCACAATGATGCATGTCAACAGAGAGATGGACTAATTACTATGGTGTAGTTTAAGGTCCGTTTTAAATGAAATTGGCACATTTATCTCAAAGCTTTAGCTTTTAATTCTTTGTCACCCACCAAAAAGCTTTAATTCAATTCAACAAAAGCCTGTAATTAGATTATCAAATTGGCTCATGTGTGGAGTTTGTGAAAGCGAATGGCCTCAGAGTCGAGGTGGGGACGGAGCAGCTGCGGCAGCTTATTATGAACCCGTACTCTTAAGCATCTTTGGCCATGAGTAATAATCACAGAGCGCGCTAATGCTTCTTGGCATTAAGGTTAAATAAGCCCAGGCTCCCACACAACACTCTCTGTACTGTGTTCACATGCTTCACCCTTGCCAGTTTGATAATTGCTGTAATTGAACTTAGAGGTTTGACATTGATCGTAATGTCAGCCTACGCTTTCATAGCTGTCTGTTTACAGTCACTGTAATTGTGTTACTTGTCCTTGTTTTGTTCCTTTTACCTTATTACAAATTAATGTTAATGAATAATTATTGATGAAACACTGATTTGCGTCATTTCATAGGTTTGCGAACTTCCTCATTCTGCTTTTTTATAAATTAATTGGATTAAACATAGATAATGCAAATCAGTAGTCTTATAAAATATTTAGTATTGTTGTATTGTGTGTGTGTGTGTATATGTATGTGTGTAGCAAATTACTGTTGTTATTGTTATTATTATTATGAATATACATTTCATTGTTTTAATATTTTATTTTTAACATATTTTCTGAAATCTCCCCATAGATGGAGTCTCCGGTATCCACGCCGGCACCACCACCGCTCCACCTCCTCGCACCTGTCGGCAACAGCGACATCTCCTCCTCGTGTGAGCAGATCATGGTCCGCACGCGCTCCGTGGCTGTCAACACCTCTGACGTGGCTCTGGCGACCGAGCCGGAATGTCTGGGTCCTTGTGAACCTGGAACCAGTGTCAACCTTGAGGGCATTGTCTGGCAGGAAACGGAGGATGGTAAGGGCTGGAGCCAGATTGATGTTGCATGCTGTCAGTTAAACATTTAATTACTGCTATATTTATAAGTGCAAGTCTGTAAAAATGAAGACTAGGGAGGATCTTGTTTGTAGGGCTGCACAATTTGGCAAAAAACTGTTTTGATCATAAAAAAATTGCCAGAAGCCCTCTCTTGTTGACAGCAGCCTGTTTGTTAACATTTTTTTTTTTTTTTTTTTTTACAAATTCAGAAAGATGCATGTTGCGTTCCCAAATGCACATTATAAGTGACCTTAACTCGAACTGATGCGAAAACATTCTTTGCACTAGGGTTATTTTAAAAGGGGACCTAAAATGCCCCTTTCACAAGATATAATATACGTCCCCATAATGTGTCTGTGAAGCTCAAAATCCCCCACAGATCATTTATTATAGCTTGTCAAATTTGCCCCTATATGGGTGTGAGCAAAAACATGCCGTTTTTGTGTGTGTCCCTTTAAATGCAAATGAGCTGCTGCTCCAGAAGAGGGCGGAGCTTTAACAGCTCAACAACAACAAAGCTGGAGAATCTCACGCAGCCAAAATTGCGTGTTCTCGGGCAGGGTTTATGTAAAGTTTAGGGTTAGTGATGTCACCAACCGGAATAACTCATTGTAGTCCCTACCAGCCATTTGTTGTAGTCCTTAAAAAGCGATTTCTGTAAGAGAAAATATCCCCCTTTGCATTGAACCTTGCAGATGTTGTTTATGATCAAACAGCAACATTACACACTAACTAAAGTTAAAAAAGTTAAATCATAATCAAGGACCCATTTTAAAAAAGTATTACTTGAAATAAAATATTTAAAGGTGCCCTAGATTCAAAAATTTAATTTACCTTGGCATAGTTGAATAACAAGAGTTCAGTACATGGAAATGACATACAGTGAGTCTCAAACACCATTGTTTCCTCCTTCCTATATAAATCTCATTTATTTAAACGACCTCCGAAGAACAGGCAAATCTCAACATAACACCGACTGTTTCGTAACAGTCGGAATCATTAATATATACGCCCCCAATATTTGCATATGCCAGCTCATGTTCAAGGCATTACACAAGGGCAGCCAGTATTAACGTCTGGATCTGTGCACAGCTGAATCATCAGACTAGGTAAGCAAGCAAGAACAATAGTGAAAAATGGCAGATGGAGCAATAATAACTGACATGATCCATGATATCATGATATTTTTAGTGATATTTGTGAATTGTCTTTCTAAATGTTTCGTTAGCATGTTGCTAATGTACTGTTAAATGTGGTTAAAGTTACCATCGTTTCTTATAGACAAGACTGTCGTTATTTTCATTTTTTAAACACTTGCAGTCTGTATAATTCATAAACACAAATTCATTCTTTATAAATATCTCCAACAGTGTGTAATGTTAGCTTTAGCCACGGAGCACTATCAAACTCATTCAGAATCAAATGTAAACATCCAAATAAATACTGTACTTACGCGATTAGACATGTTGCATGACGAACACTTTAAAGATCCTTTTTGAGGGTTATATTAGCTGTGTGAACTTTGTTTATGGTGTTTAAGGCAAGCACGAGCTCTTGGGGCGTGGAGCACGAGATTTAAAGGGGCCGCACACCCTGAATCGGTGCATTTATAATGATAGGCAGTTAAAATGATAATAAAAAAAAAAACTATGGGGTATTTTGAGCTGAAACTTCACGGACACATTCAGGAGACACCTTAGACTTATATTACATCTTGTGAAAACCTGTTCTTCTGCACCTTTAACAACTTAAATTTATTTTCTTTCAACGAGTTGCCAAGGCAAAATTTCTCATTTTTAAGTTGAAGTACTAAAATAACCAAAAGTAAAACAATATAGACATATCTAATAAGCAAAACAAAATTACTAAAACTTATAACCACTATAGCCAAAATTAAAATGCAAACAGAAAATATAAAATGTAATTTAAAATTTTAACAAAAACTATAACCAGCTATAAGTGATACTAAATTAGCACTGAGTCATATTGCATTTGGTTTTACTTAGATTACTTGTGCAGCCTTAATGAAGAGGTTTAAACTAATGGATCTGTTTGATCATGAAGCTAATTTACTAGTGTTTTTCCTGTTATCTCAATCAAATTAGTAGATGCTGTAAACGATTTTACCGTTTTGCCAAACTGAATGAAATGGATCACAACAAAGCCCTGTCCTCCAATAACGTTTACAATTGGCTAGTTTTCTGTTTGGCTGACACTCAGATTCTGTGATTTCTCAGGACGCTTATTTCAGTGATATCTGTCGGCTAGCATAGATATTTAATACATTTAATACACTTCTCTAGATTGGTAACAAGGCTATACAATAGGCTTGATTTTTATATTTTATATATATATATATATATATATATATATATATATATATATATATATATATATATATATATATATATAATATAAAATAGGCTTGATTTTTATATTTTATATATATATATATATATAATTTTGTGCTTGTTACCAATCTAGAGAAGTGCACACTAAAGAGAACACGCTTATATTTGCTTTGTTTTGCTCCCTGGACTCGGTAATTCCATCTTGGCTCGAGCTGGTCGAGGTGACTGACAGAAACACTGCTGTTTGCCTCATTACGCAATGCTTTTTCTCCCATAAAAACTGATGTTTTTCATCTAGGACCTGTGCCAAACAGTTTAGATTTAAGCATCAGGACTGACTTGCTGTAGACATTAGCCGTCTGCTTGTGTTTGGGCTGTAAACAAACAAAATCCAGACATTTGCTGTTTGATAAAAAGCTGAACTTCTCTGTTTTTCCTTCCTCAGTCCACTGAAGTTTGTATGCATATTATTTGCTGTGGAAGTTGCTGTCAAACTCTTCCCCCCGGGCGAGTTTTATTTTTTTATAGACTAGCGGGCATTTATAGGCAAATTAACCTGACAATTCAGGTTCTGTTATAGCAGCGTCAATAACGCGAGCAAGTCACACTGTGCTATTTGGCTGATGTCTGTTATTTGAACACCCGGACGCATTTCCCCTTTGTTGCGATCATGCAGAATTGCTGTGACTGAAAATATAAGGCAAGGTCAAAAGGTGTCGCGCAGCTCGTACTTTCACCTTCGCCAACTCGTTCCATTATCTCCATTAGCGCCGGTGCACTGCAGCTCATCTCTCTCTGCTAACGCACAGAAATTGTGCTAGTTCACACCACATCAAACGCTTCCTGTCTTCCCCGGTCTCTTCGTATCTCCATCCATCTCGCTTTACCTCCAGTCCTGATGATTCAGTGCCTCTCTGAGAGGTCTCATGGCACAAGCGGCCTCCATTTGACAAATGCAGAAAATAAGCCAGAGGAAAGTCTGAATGCTCCTCCAGAGAGGGTCACGGGAATGAGCAGTAACAGCCAAACCAGCATGCCTTGCAGTTGGAGGCTGTGGAGTTGTTAGAGACGTCTCTGTTTAGATGCCCGGAGGCTTCTTGAGCTCTGTGGAGAGTTGTATAATGGATGGGCTTCTGGGTTATTGGTCCATCTGATCTAATGTGGCTTAAATAAAACTAGTGTGGTGTTTATGAAGTTCGTACAAGGCAAGATTATTGTACTTTTGATTTTGTCTTTTTGATTTGGTGTAGTTTTCATGAAAATACTTGACAAAAAGGTCTTATTTGGCAACATGAATTGACAATGAGCATATTTTTATATATTTTAGTTAATAAAAAGTTATTCATTGTTTATGTATTATTCACAGTACTTTAACCTAATGTTTTAGTAAATGTTGAAATGAACTGAGATTAATAAATGATGTAGAAGTATTGGTCATTGTTAGCTAATGTTAACTATTTGCATTTTCTTGTTCAGTGCAGTTGAGTTGTAATTTTTAGAATATGCAAATTGGAGAAAAAAAAAAAAAATCAGTATTGGAGTCATGAAAATGTACTTTAAACTTTTCCCAGTAATGTTAGTTTTTATTTTTATTTCATAATACTAGTTTGGGCCCAATCCCGATGATGCAAGAACCCTATTGGAATGATTTGTTCTCATTTACTTCTTGTTAATGAAAATATCTCATTCAGAAAGAATCAGTAATGACTTTTGTGGTGAATGTTTCACAATTAAGATTGACAGCTCCCGTAGTTGTTGGTGTTAACAATCAGAATAAATCACACCAGTTGATAGAAATTTACTTGCACAGCTGGCTAGTTTTTCTGCATCACTGGTGCATGAATTATTCCTGCATATGTATGTGACTCTCGTCCAAAATGTTGCGTTCTGTTTAACTAAAGTCATGTTCATTTGCACCTAAAGGCTAAACCTCCTCTTTGCTGTGTAATTTGACTACCAAATGCTGACCTTTGGGGCTGCAGTATTTACGAGAACCGTGTGGATCAAAGATCAGCCTCCTCCTGGGCTGTCAACATGAGGAGATGGAAGTGCCCCTGACCTGGCAACCCAAACCCTTCTCTACCAGCCAGTGACAGCTCATCAAAACCTTAGCGAATAATGGGGGGTTCACTGAAAGGAGATGGTTGATTGGGAGAGGAAAAAAAGAGGGATAAAGAAGCTCAGAGAGTGACGTTTTGCAAGAGCAGCGTAGCAACATGCGTGTTTATGCCAGGACCCCACCTGCTGACACTCTGAAATGTCAGCCTCAAATCTTCCAGAGCTTTATGGCTCCTGAAGTTCCTCTCCGGAAAAAAACATCCCTGTGGTGGGTTGGCGCGACTTTAGCTTGGCTTTGGCGAAACTACCGGAGTCTTTGCCAGGCCAGAGTTGTTCCGATGCCTGAGTCCGGGTGGCAAACCTCTACTCACGCATACCAAGTCCTTGTTGTCCTTTGTGGCAATATCTTCAAGCAAGTTCTCTCTTTTTATTGGGTGGCAGCCAGTCCTGTGTTCAACGTCTCAAAAGCATGACGCTTGAAGGAGATAAGACAAACGTTGTTCGGGAGAACTGCCAGACCTTTCCAAACAATTAGAGGTTGTTTACTTTGCTGTGAGGAGGTCCTTGGAGCTGTCTGAAAGCTGTTTCTTTTGATGGCACATTTCCACCTCTCCAACCGGCGTGTCTGTCATAAACACGGTGGAGTTGTCCAAATCCAGAGCAGAAGTCTAGTGTCGTGGCTATTGTCCCCTTTTCCGAAAGAATGTAATGAAGACAGACACTTGACATGTGGATGTCGGCTCAGGCAAGCCGGTCTGGAAAACGCACAAAGAGCCCTATTGGGTTGTCATGTTTGCCCTGGAGAGTGTGGTATTCATTCCTTTTCTTAGTATCTCTTGTCTCTTTCTTTTCTCTGTCAGTCAGACAGACCTCACCGTGCCAAGCGCATACAGAATGCCAGATCTAGCCTGTCTTTTTCATTCTCAGCTTGTGGTCAAGCCTCAACTCGGTCTCGCTCTGCTTTTGGTTTTGTTCCACACTTCCCTTTTAGTCTCTTCCTTTTTTCCTCAGATCTTCCATCAAAGTCTTTCTCCTCCTCGTCTAACAGCTCTTGCATTTCGCAGCAGGGATCCGGCTAGCTTTCTCGGTTCCTGTCAGCGCTCGGCAGGCTGTCAATATTCGACAACAATGACCAGATGCAGCCAGTTCTCACTCTCGTTTCTCTTCTGGCTTTTGCAAGCTGAAAATCCAAAACCGATGAAGAAACACTAGCAAGAACAAGCTCAAGGGTGTTGACGATACATCCTTAGAGCTCTCTGCAGTAATACGAAAGTGTACAGGCAGATATCGCCTGGGAACACGGAGTCATTGTTTATTTTCCAGGTTTGAATGGCAAGATGTGTTTGTGTACCTTTCACTCTCTCAGGATACCATCCTCACGCTTTACTCAAGGGTTTATAAATGGTACCTGGCAACCATTCGACATCCTCCGGGAAGAAGTGCTGAGGATGGATGTCTGGGGGGAAGGGAACTTTCTCACCCCTCTGCTGAGCACAAGTTACTCAGCTGTGCAAAATCACTAGTCTGGATATTACAAAAGAAGGGCCCTCCATGTCCCCTCCTTCCTCCTCCCTTCCCCTCTCTCAAGAGACCTGCTCACCTCGGTCATGTGACCCGGATAATCAGCCGAGGCAGCCACCCTAGCGAGCATGTCAAAGGATCACAACCTCATAAAAAAAAAATCAGGTCTTTGACAACCAATTCTGTTCTCTGTTCTTTTGAGGATGACTGATTGTTCCTGCACTCGTCTCGTGCAAAAACAGATGTCAAACAGGAAATTCATTTTTGTCTTTTAAGAGTATAGTCATTCATGGTGTATTTATTTATTTTTATATATATATATATATATTTATTATGGTTATGGTACACCACTTGAGTCATTAAATTCAAATTAATAGACAATAACTTCTGAAATACCCTTGAATATGGACTCCCCAAGCTTGAGCTCTCTTGAGTGACTTGTTGGCCTGCCTTTGTCTCACCCATCACATAGATGGCCTTTTCTACTCTGTTTCTCCCGATTTGACCTTCAGCTGGTGAAAAGAGGGGCTACGGAAAATGACGAGTTTTTAAAGAGAATAGAAAAGGAGGTGCAGGGTCAATGCCAGGGGACCTGAATTCTTGCCCCCTCCCCAAGCCTAGCGGGACATAGGGACAGATTACGGGGTACCATGCTTGCCCATTAATGAAACTCTTTGTGTGAGAAATTAGACTGGTGAACCAGGCAGTGAGGGCCCCTTTGTTTCCCCCTCTTCTTTTTTGGCCTTGTCAGCTCTTTGTTGCCAATAGGATACTCTTTGATGGGGCTATTGGGGAAGGTTGAACTAAGGGGCCCACAGCAATGGTGATGACCCCTTTATTGCTTGGAGGTGAGGGCACAGGGTGGAAATGGGATATAAGATGACAAGCGCACTGCTCTTTGGATGGAGGGGTGATGGGATCACACTTCCATTCTTCCAGTCACCACCAAGGTTCACTTATAGACTAACCCAAAGAGTAGCCTTAGCCTCAGTCTCTGAATTCAACATGTTTGTTTTTTCTCTTAAAGGAATCAGCTGCTTTTTCCATCCATTTGATCATGGGATTCTTCAGATGTGGCATAAAGGGTGTTTTTCTGCACATCAACATCCAGTCTTTCCCCTTTTTTTTTTTTTTTTTTTTTTTCTCAAAGCTATCAGTTCCCCTTGTCGGTTTCACGTAATATAGCTTGTGGTTGTATGTAAAAGTGCTACCTGCCCTTCAAACAAATGTGAAAACAAACAAACAAGAGCCGTCAGTCAACTACTGTCAATCATTCAGGGCTCTTTAGTGTCTGTTTCTTAACTTATTGAGACAGCAAGCTCTTCTCTTAGCCCCCAGAATGAGCCTGCAGTCTTAGTTTGGACTTGTCTGGCACACCAATTTGCTTCTCTTGGCAGCTAGGCAGCATAGAGGTATGCAAAACAGCCATTGAGAGCCCCGCACAGCAAGTGGGGAAAAACAGCCAAGGCGAGCACAATGAAGAAAGTACTTTCAGCTCGTTTTCCGTCACGTTTTCCGTGATCCATAGACTTGTAATGATTCATCCTCTTTGCGAAATTTCACTGGGTTAAGAGGAGTACAGTGAGAGTTTGGGCAAGCTCTAGCAAAATCAACAAACAATAACATGCCGCTTTAACTTGTCGATGGCTGCAGTGAATCTGTCACATCAGATCAGCTCAAAGAGTCTGATTTAGCTCACAAGCATTGGAGAGATTGCTGTTTAGAGCTGTGGTTTGTTGCAAACAAAGTGGCATCAAGATATATATTCTAGTTTGCCGATCCATGCAGATAACCATTTGTAGAAGTGCAGATTGCATAAGATTTAACTGGCATAGAGAGTAGGGAAATGTGTAACGTTGAAAGAATTCACCAGATAAGTGGAACCAACTGCCTGAGGCTCCCTTCCCCAGAGAGAGGGAGAGAGTTACAGCTTGGTTAATGATTGGGCGGCATTCGAGAGTGAATAAACGGCTGCTTCATGAGCAGATGGAAACAAGGTTGGGTTTTACATCTCATTGTTTGTAGCCCTCCAACCCCCAGTTCTCAGCGCCTCGCTTGCCTTAATCTTCACAATTAAGAGCGTTGTCTTAATCTGTCTGAGACTAAACCTGTGAGAACACTAAGATGATTTACAGGTTATCTGTGACTAATTACAGATGAATGAAGACGTGGGGAGGTTTTTACTGTTATGTTCATAGTTCTGTGAAGTAAGAGATTGTTGTTTTAAGACTAGATTGCAATGTGTAGTTTTTGTTTTAAGCCAGTATGTTAAAGTGAGACATTTCTTGAACATTTTTGGTTTCCCAAAAAATAACCAAACTGGAACCAAATGCTAACATTCAGGGGGAATGTCCTGTGTTTGCAGGGAAGACCGTTTGTGTTTGGTAAACATTAGGAGGCTGATGGTTTGAGCAGGTCAGGGCTTCCATTTACAGAATTAAGCACCTACTGTGGAAATATGAGCCATGCGGGAGAATTTACAGCCACACCTGCAGTCATACAGCAGACATTGTGTGAGCGGGTGGCTGCACTCTCTCGCTTAGCTAATAAAAACTAAAGTAGTCTGCAGTAAAGGTCTCCGGTGCAAGGGTGCAAATGTCGCTTCAAAGCTGATGACTAGTGCTCAGGTTTCATCAAGAGACTTGCTGACACGTAGAGGTCAGTGGCAGGGAATGCGAGTTACACACACACTCAGTGTTTTCCCTTTGGCTATGTGGCACACCTGTGTCATGATACTCTTTATTATTTCTGGAAGTGAGTACACACCTGTTTCCCAGCCTGTACTGTACTGGATTGTTTGAGCGTGTTTTAATGAGGCTCTGAAACTAAAAGAATCGGATTGGGTTCCAATTACAGCTTCCTTTTTATAGGGTGCTGGAATTAAGCCCTTGCACTGCGTGCCATTAGAAATACCATTATACGTTTCAGAGAATGACATTGAATTGGAAGGTTGGTTAACGTTGCTGTTCACCTTGCCCCGCCGGTGGTCCTGGGTCCAGTTTCAGTGGTAACGATTGCCATTCCAACAACAGCTGATGTCATGCTAATTGTTAGCAGATGTAGTGGTATTTTTTTTTCAGTCTCATACAAAAGGCCAATTATCGACATTTCCCATTTGGAGACATGATTCGAGTATTCTGCTCAATTTCCCCACTTGTGTCATTGAGATGGAATGAGCGCTGTTGCAGTGGCTGCTCGCAGTTGCCAGTTGTCAAGGAAACGCAGCGTGAAAGGCAGAACTAAACACATGGACGGTTTTTGTCTCCCTTTGCAGTCGACTGCAGTGTGAAATTTTTATTGCCTGGCACCTCTTGATAAGCTGTTTTAGAAGCAGGCAATTGATGCCCCATTGCGAATAGCGCCTTGCAGCTTGAAATCAAACAGATATCTCTTGTGTGCTTTGTCAGTCACAATGAGAGGTTGCCCTCAAAAGCACCGTAGATCAATTTGGTGTGGTGTTTGGGAAGGTCAGTTCCATGATTGGTGGGTGTGTGTGTGTGTGTGTGTGTGTGTGTGTGTGTGTGTGCAGTGGAATTGCTTTGTGGGTGGGGAGTCGCAGAGGTGTGTACTATATTCCAGGCACTTGATGTTTCCTGATACTACATACTTAAAAAATGATAGCTGCTGCCACCTGGTGTTAACAAATGAAGTTCAGTTAGTGTAGGCTAATTTCCTGTCACTCTTTTGGCACTCTGTATCTCTCAATGTCTGGATTTTGTTGCACTAAATGTCAAGCAGATGGCACACAACCTGGAGAAAGTTGAAAATGACATTGACAGATCTGGGCACCCTGGACTCAGAAGAATCTTTTTTATATACCTCAGCTGATTCCAGTCTAAAACAAACACAAAACGTAAAAAGAGTCCCTGCATGCTCCAGCAATGTCAGACTGAGGACTCGGGCTGACCAGCGTTCCCCACCACCCCCCTCTTTTTTAACTTCTCTCTGTTCTTTACTTCCCCCTGCATACTAATAGGTTTTTGTGCACCCTGCTGTTCCTGTTGTCTTTATACAGGAGGTGTTCTAAATTTGGACATCTGTGCTGGGGAATGTAAAATCTGCAGTATACTTCTGCAAAAGAGCAATCATTTATCTTTTTGCTAATCGTTCTAATCGTGCACATGGGCGCAATATTTGTTGCAGTAAAGTCATTGCATCTAAACCCAGATCCCCAATTAGATATTTGACTTCAGGTGATTTCAGCTGTAGTTTTGACTTGTCCAGCATCTGGTGATCTAGTAAACAGATGGTCAATCACAGTTCATTAAATGGTGCATATATTCAGCTCAAGTGAAAGAAGTCAACTTTGTTATATGTGGTTCAGTAGTTAAGGTCTTATTTCCTATGTTGATGTGTTTTCTTCAGGTATGCTGGTTGTAAATGTTACCTGGAGGAACAAGACGTATGTGGGCACCCTTTTAGACTGCACTCGACATGACTGGGCACCCCCACGGTAAGACAACTGTTACAGAATATAAGCCTATACTGTTTTGTAGGGTAAATTCAACCTAATTTACGCATACGTAAGTTCAAAAACCTATTAGAATTTAACAGTTTTGCCAAACAAATGCAGTGTAGAGATTTCTGGCCACTACACACTCCTGCTAGACCCTCTCATCATCTCCTCTGGGCTTTTGTGTACTGCCATTGCAGTAATGAAGGAAACACTGGAAGGTAATGTTTCAAAATGCCCCCCTGTTGACACCCACATTTTGAAATGCAACATCATGAAGGAATGTATACCCCCCCCCCCCCCCCTTTTTTCTTTTCTCCTCCTTGCATCAATCTAAAGCAGGAATATAGACCAGCATTTTAGTTACCATTCTACTGGGTCCTAATGCAATGAACTTCTTGTATGACCCATAGCTTGAGGCAATAATAATGTGCTAAGGTCTGAAGGAGGCTCCTTTTTGACCTTGCATATGCCTTTTTCTGTCCAACATTTAGATTTTTTTTTTTCATGCTGTAACCTGCCCACGGTCAGATACCAGCGCTGCATGGTACAAATAATTTGCTGTACATAATACTATGTACATTTAAGAGACTTAGCCTCAGGAGGTTGCTTCTGATTTCTAATCGTAATGTTCCAGAAAAGGCTGTATTTCCATGGTGCACTTTATCTGCGGGCTGCAGCAGGCTGCAGGCAAACATTACTAACACAGCATTAGCCCCTGGGGAGAGCACCGGTGAAGATGATGCAGTGCATTCATGTGCGTTTCTTCAATATGTTTGCATTCCAGTCAGAGCTGCTTTGAGACACATGTAGTCTTTGGAACAGGTTAAAGGAGTTAATGATGAATGCAGAAGTCATTCCTTTTTTTTTTTTTTTTTTTTGCTATCCCAATTGCAGCAGTCACCACTGAATGACCTAACTCTTACTATGAACTACTCTGAAGTGACAGCAATGATTTGGGTCTTAACTTGTGGTCCAGTTACAACTTGCAGAGTTGTATACAGTGACTTCACACACCATCTGAAAACCATGCCTTTAGATGCTGAAAAAACAGCAACATGTCATGAAATTGTTGTATAACCAACATAGAACAGTAGAACATATATAGTTCCTTCTAACCCCCAGCATAACTCCTGTCAGACAATTTTTAAATTTCTCTAACATTACATATCAACCTGATATATATAATATACATGAATGATCTTGTCATTCTGCTGGTCTTAAAAATCTTTGTTCTGAGGACTGGGGGCCCTGAGGTAGCTTTCTTAACTGCTTTGTTTTACTACGGTTTAATGCATGTGCTTTTGATCGAGCTCTCTGGTTGCTCTTGCCTCTGAGCCTGTGCCTTATCTGTTGGAGGATGTTATCACACTGCATCTAATCAGCAGCCAGGTCACCCTGGCTTAATCCTGCAGCAGTGTGGCACTGCGTGCCATTCATCAGAACAAGCATTGCTGTCGAGATCAGGGATAACGAGAGGATAAAAACGCACAGCACGTTGCTGGCTCTCCAGGGCCCACTGGAGAATCACTTATAGCATCCAAATGTAGAGGCTGATTTAGAAGAGAGACCATCTTTCATCTGAGAGAATCTCTGCAGCACTGTTAGCACCCTTTGTGGTTTGCAGATAATTGTGAGAGTTTTAGGTAGAAAATAGATGCCAATTTGCTTATTTGATTGATGATTCTGTATTTATTGTTGGTGGAAGAGCCTTTTTTTCATATTCAATTTAAATTAATTTTTCACTTTTGCTTCCTCAGGTTCTGTGAGTCACCCACAAGTGACCTGGAGATGAGGAATGGCCGTGGACGGGGTAAAAGAATGAGGCCCAATAGCAATACACCAGTCAATGAAAATAGTAATTCTTCTGATAACAAAGCCAGCAACAACAGCAAGACTCGAGCAGCATCGAACAGCAAAGGGCGGCGGGGCAGTCAGAACTCCTCGGAGCGGCGCACCCCACCAAACAGTAACCCTGAGGATATAAAGGCTAGTCCATCATCTGTTAACAAACGCAAGAGCAAACCTGCCTCGGACATGGAGCCCAATTCTAGTTCAGAGGATACTAAGGGTAGCAAACGAATGCGCACCAATTCAAATAGTGGAATACCTCATACTATTCTTCCCCTGTCCAACATCAAAGCTGAATCCTTGCCCCCTTCTTTGGACCGCAACTGCCCCTCACCAATTCTCATTGATTGCCCCCATCCCAACTGCAACAAGAAATACAAGCACATCAATGGCCTTAAATATCACCAGGCTCGTGCTCACAATGATGATGACATCAAGCTGGACATAGATGGTGATAGTGAGTATGGTGAGGACTCCACTTTGCACCCTGAGTCAGGCAGTTGCAATGGTGCATCCATTTCCCAGAAGGGCTGTGCATCTCCTGCGCGGTCGAACACACCCAAAGGCAGAGGATTTGATGCCCAGAGCCCATCACCGTCATCAGGAAAGTTCAGCTCCAAGCAGCCTGGAAAGAAGAAACCAGAGACTGAGCATGACACTGGTGTGCCCATGGATGGCTGTGAGGATGGCCCATGTCTTACAGATGAGACAAGCAATGATGGCATTGATGATAAAAGAGGCTCGGACAAAGCTAAGAAGTCTGGCAGTAGTACCAAGGCAGACAAGCTTGCTCAGAAGGCAATGAAGTCAGCAAGGCCCCTGGTTCCTTCCTTACCTCCACAGCAGTTGTACACCTTACCAGCCTCTGGCTTCCCTGCCCCCAATTCTGGCTCCTCCAATATAGCCTCTGTGGTCCAATCCATTAGCAAGAGCCCCCAACTAAAATCCATTCAACCCAAACCTGCAGTAATGGGAGATCCCTCAATCAACCCAGTCTTGAGCAGTTCTAAGGACAAGAAAAAGAAAGATAAGAAAAAGAAGGAGGGTAGTAAGGAAGGAGACAGTCCAAAAGCCCCTTCCAAAGGAGGGAAACCTGAAGAAGGTAAGAGCCCATATTCCGAAAACTCAGACCAAGGCAGCAAGAGTGAGGGGCTATTAAATGGATCTACGGATCCGCATCAAAGTCGGCTAGCCAGCATGAAAGCAGAGGCGGACAAAATCTACAGTTTTTCTGACAATTCTCCCAGTCCTTCTATTGGTGTGGCTAGTCGGATAGAAAGTGGGGGGATGGCACAGCCTCTTACTCCACTTCACGTGGTTACCCAAAATGGGGCAGATAACTCTTCTGTGAAGACCAACAGCCCGGCATACTCTGACATCTCTGATGCAGGGGAGGATGGAGAGGGAAAAGTGGATGGTATGAAAGTCAAGTCTGAGGATCAGGCAGTTCGGGAAAGTGCCAAGAAAGCTCTGTTCCCATCCCAACCACCAAACAAAGACTCCTCATATTACCCAGGTTACGAAACATACTACTCGCCCAATTATGGCAACCCAAACCCCAGTCCAGGAGTCTCTAACACTGCCACATCATTGCAAGATGGTGCAGTGAAGGTGAAAAAAGAGGAGGACCCGGAACCAGGGAATGAAAAGGGCAAATCAGAGCCGCCTGAAGAACGAAAGCCAGACATAGGTGCATCCTCTCAGCAGCAACAGCAGCCTTCGGTCATTCAGCAGCGTTCTAGCATGTTCATGCAGCCCCTCTACTACAATCAGTATGCTTATGTACCTCCCTTTGGCTATTCACCAGATCAGGCCTACCATAACCACCTGATGAACACAAGCCAAGCTTACAGGCAGCAGTGTGAGGACCGACAACGACAAGCAGCTGAGCAGCACCGTGCTGCAGAGAAGAAATCAGAGGCTGCTCAGAAGGACAGGGAAGCCTCCATGAAGTCAGAAGAATGGAAGCAGAAAGCTTCAGTTCCTCCAACATTGTCTAAGGCTCCAAGCCTCTCAGACTTGGGCAAACCGTCCCCACAGGGCAAGCCCAAAGATCCATCAGAGCCTGGCAAGTCAGTCATTATCCCTAAAGGGGAAGATGGCAAGGGGCAGACCCAGCAAGGTGAGGGTTTGAAAATTAAGCTAAGTGAAGCTGGCCATCATACAAAGGATGAGCAGAAACCAGGCCTTGAGCCTGGAAGATCGCCTATGGAGCAGGCAATGTACATCTATAGACAGGTATGGAATTTAAGATGCCTTGGGTATTGCTTATTATATATTTTTTTTTTCTACTATACCAGTTGTAGAATCATTTTCATCACAGTTTTAACCTTTATAGCTTTCTTGAGAAATGTAAAACTCTTGAGAGTGACATTTTTATAACCTAGATGAAGAACCCTCACTATGCACTTACCTTTCTTTCATAATGGGCATTTCAATCTCCACTTTCTTTTCTAGGAGACAGAATCTCGACTGTGGCCCTTTGCTTACCCCAGCAAGTACCCCGATGCTCAGAAACAGACTGATGAGGAGAGGTGGAAGGACGAGAGAGAACGGGATCGTGAGCGAGAAAGGGACAGAGATCGGGACAGGGACCGTGAGAGAGACCGGAAGGGCAAAGACGAAAGGCAGCGTCCTAAAGACACTACCTCTAAAGAGGAAAATAAGGAAGTGGCAGAACCACGAACTTCATCAGCCTCAGAGGAACATAGAGGAGCTAGCAAAGATCCACGAGCACATATGCAGTTTTCCTCACCTCTGCCACAGCACCAGTCATATATGTCTTATATGCATGGATACCCCTATGGCCAAGGTTATGACCCCAGCCATCCGGGATACAGGGGGATGCCTACTGTCATGATGCATAATTACCCTGGTAAGTCCTTTTGTTAAGCTAACTAGTTTTAATAATTTTTTTGTGGGTATTTTTGTGTTACACCACCTAAGGAAGCATATTTAATTTCACCTATAAGCAGAATGCTGATATTTTTAATGGTCACTGTTAATTTCACCTTTCTCTAGGATCATACCTGTCGCCAGGGTACTCTTTTTCTCCGTATGGCAGTAAGATGCCCCCTGGTGAGGAGGGTGAGAAGGCTCGTGCCAGTCCTACGGTGAGCGGCAAGTCTGCATCCGAGTCCAAAGCTCTGGACATCCTGCATCAGCATGCTAGCCAGTACAAGAGCAAATCTCCCACAGTGGGTGAAAAGACGCCCCATGAAAGAGACCGAAGTGGGAGTGAGAGGGAAAGAGATGGTGAACGTCCAAGATCTTCACCCTCTCAGCGGATCATGCCTTCCCACCATCACTTAGGCTATCCACTACTCCCGGGACAGTACGACCTGTCTTATGCTACAGGTAAGCAATGAAAATAGCTTTGTTTAGGTTGATTAAAAGTGATGTTCAGTAAAATCAGTGATCTAGGCATGCTTCTATTCATGTTAGCACAGTAGCTGGCCTTGACCATGAATAAACTAGCATTTCTCTCTCACAGGTATCTCCTCTTCAGCCATTGTTGCAAGTCAACAAACCTCTGCCCCCTCACTTTACCCCCCAGCACGGAGGTGAGAATGGTAAGATTGTTCATCTTTAACTACAAGCACAAAAATTTTAGTTTATACGTTGTTGGGCTGGGCGATATAGCTATATCTGCTGTATTTTTCACTCCTTTTAAATATTTGATTTATATCTCGGTATGTTTTTGCCCTGAAATGGTATAAAAAAAATATTTTAAATCAGGGGAACCATTATTTCGCCATTATCAAAGTCATTGTTGCTTGGTAGATTCAAAATATTTAATGCAAATTGTAGTAAAATAATCTAGACATGATTTCCTTGCATTTTTCAGTAACTGAACTCGAATAATTAATTTTTTTTTATTATTATTATTATTATTTTTTTATGTGGGCCAACATAATGCATATTGATAACAACTCATATTTGCCATATGCATATTTTTTCCCTAAATGCTATGGGGGACTTCCATGCACATTAAATGAATCATTCAGTGTTATTAACCAATTCTTTAAATAGGACAATTTCAAAGAAATTACCTGCAGAAATGAATTGAACTCTATCAGCATTAAAATATGTCTTGTTCTCTCTCTCTCACACGCACGCACGCACGCACACACACACACACGCACACACAGGAGTCCTGACACAAGAAGGCTACTAACACGGTCTTTAGGAACTTAATGGCCAATAAAAAGCTCATTAAATTCAGCACAGTATTCACAACGTTGGTTAACTTTTATATTGCTAACAAAATAATATTGATATATCACCAGCCCTAAATTGTGTCATATCCTTGACTGATTCTTGACTCTCTAGAATGAAGTGCTGTAGTCTTTGCTGCCCTCTAGTGATCAAAATCTCTTATCTACTAAGGCCTCTTTATATAGATTACCATGGCCGTTTGGTCGCATATAATGCAGAATATACATGTGTCTGCTATTAAAGTTGTAAGAGAATGCATATTGGAATTAAAATATATATTCAAATTTATTCTTGTTCCCTCTCCAGGGAGAAGTGACTGGCCGCTTTTCTGCAGAAATGTGACTGGTTCACATGACGACCTGGTGTGGAGCTTATGACATCAGTTCAATGATGTTCCTGATTTCTTTATGGTTCTTGTTCCCGGACTTCTCTGCGCCTTTGACCAACACCGTCAGAGAGGAGAAAGCGGAAGGCATCCATGTACACGCCGAACTCCACCTGGGGAAATGCACATCCAGACGCCTCCCTCTCTGTGCTGCTGGCTACATACTCAGGAGAGAGGAGACACGGCCTGTCTGCAGAGACCTCATATGATGCGCAAGCTCTCTGAAAAGAAACATGGACCTACAGAGTGTGGGAAATCTTGAATGAACCTGGATGCAAAGACATTCTGGAAGTCACTACATTGTGTTTTAAGCATGGAGTGCTACTGTTCTGGACTGCTGCTCTAGAGCCATGAGGATTACCAAGGTTGTTTTTACTGAAGGATTCCAGCATCTTGGTTGCCGCTCTTCATCTTCACACATTTACATACACAATCTCTTTGTGGACTCTATGCAAGTGGATAAGGCTTGATTTCCTCACTCAGTTCATTCAGGGCAGTAAACTCAGTTACATTTACCGCTACGAAGCTATCGTTTCAACGTACTTGAGTTCCTTGTTCAAGAGGCAATTTTTAATGCACTTCCCTGTCTTTATCATTCATAGTTAATTTCTTTCATGTTCCTTTTTGACTTTTCATTTATGAATGATGAACAAATAGCCCAAAGTCACTCCATCAACTGCTTAGCATTGGTCGTTTTGCAGTGCAAGGCAAATGTTTTGTTCTTGAATGGGCGACAGGGCAACTGCTCCGCATTGGTCGTTCAGCGATGACCTGATTTTCAGTTACGCGATGGGCCTTCTGACATTTGGATTATCCGGGTCGTGGAGGGAAGATGAAGCATTGGCAATTGGAACTTTGACTTCCAGACTGGATTTACGGATTTTTCCAGCCTGCATTGCTGTATTGACAGTTATCATATGCAGACACATGGCTATCTGCTTTTCCCAGGCCCAGCTCTAGAAAGTCGATCAGGACACAATGTGTGTATTTGCCAATGGAGTTACCAGATTCTACTGAACTGTTTGTGTCTGGTCACAAACTGAACCTTCACACACGGATAATTTTGATATGCTGCTTGCGAATCTCATGCCAGACTGCATGAGTGAAGTCCGAAACGGGGCAAACCTTGAAGGCTTAGAGCAATCCGAGGAAGATAACCCCAAAAGAGGCTTAAGAGCCGGCATCCAGCTTCTGGACTTCTGGATCCTCGCTGATCCACAGACTCACGGAGCACCAAACAAGGAAGACCGTAGCTGGAAACACTTTCTTCTGTCTGTCTGCATGGTGTAATCCAGCACTCGGTAAAAGCATTAACCCAAACAGAGAGCAATGCAACACATGCAGGCGTACTTCCATTTCTCCCTCACTATGTGCTTTCTGTATATATTGTACAAAGGAATTATTTTAAAAAAAGGTTGTTGAATGCTATCGGATTTTCTTACTATCTCTCTCTTATTTTTTTTTTTTTTTTGTCTGTTAGCCTTTTTTTCTACCATTGTTGACATAATATCAACGTTTAGCTGGTATAACGGCTTTATATTGGAAGTGTTTTTGTTTTTTAACTACTTTTTCTACCCCTTCTCTTCAACACCAAGTCAGCTTTGAAACTGTTTAGAAGCACATCTTTTGCGTTTACTGAAATAAAGTCAGTTTTAATAAAACGTCACAGAATTTTTAGTCCACACCCCTGCGAAACATAAAAGCACGGTCATATTTCATGAGGGACTGATGGGAACTGTGGGAAAGGAAGCTGCAACCCGAGTCTGGTGCTATCTGGAGCTAGTTTTTCCAGTTCATCATCATACAGTTATTGTCTGAATCTCAAACTCTCAGGAGAGCATTATTGAAATCTGAGCCTTTTAAATCATCCTGGCATGTTCATCGCTCTCGGCTGTACTCAAACTTGATTATTGAACAGCACAGGGAAGAAGACATTACGTAACGTAATTCCCCTATGTTAAACATGATAGTTTGTTTTTTATCTTCATTGTCAGCAAAAGTTTAGTATCTGCAAGGTAGGCTTTTTGCTCCTTAGATTTTTAAATGAGTGACAATTTCAACGCCGCCACCAACCCCCAACTAACACTCATGCTAAAGACGCCTAATCGCACATTGTATTAGTTTCATTTTGTTGCAGGACAGATCTGGGACAGATTTTTTTAGGCATTTTATTTCATTCTCTGCGGTGATGGAAGTCATTTTTAATGCTGATTTAGGACCGAAACCCTAATTGCAGCACTCAGCGTCAAACGGCTCGCTCTAATACGAGAGAGTCAGGATTTTTATATATAGTAATAATCTCACTTTTAGTTGTTCTGTCTTTGCGCGTTTAGCCAGTAAACCTGTGCTGTCTGGTGACTTGATTCATAATTGTTGAGGAAAAAGCGCTTGATTGTTTTAATTTATTTTTGAGGGTTCTTCATTTGTTGTTGCTGTTGTTTTTTCTAGTTCAAATTTTCTCCTTGTAGAAAGATGAAACGGACGGTTTTGTTTCAACAGTTCAAACATTCGTTCACATTTGTCTCCAACGGTGCTAATATAGCCTACCCTGTGCGATCCTTGTGGGAAGAGAAGAGGGAATTTTTGTTTTTTCTGTTATTAGGCCCCTCCCACAACCCACCCCACTAATTAAACCCCACCCACCCCATGCCCATAGAGAGCAGTGTCAGTCATTGGTACTTGAAAGAAAGATGTTTACACCTCTTCATTTCTGTGTTTTGGATACATGGAACCATCGCTCTCTCTTTCCCTGCTTTCCTCACTGTCTCGCTGCCTCTGTCCCACTCTCTCTTCCTAGGGATCTTTCATGTAAAGTGTAAATTGCTACATTTTTTATACAATACTGTAACTTGCCTTTGTACATTTAGGCAGAAAATAAATCTTTTTATGAGACAATCACTCCTGTTAATCTGTGTCTTATCTCTCTGAATGACTTGTACAAGGTGTCTGCAAGCGGAAGCTATATTCTGATTACATTTACGTTTAGTAAAAAATTTCAGGCCAGTGGAAGGTTTCTCAAGGTTTGTGAACCCTTAGAGGTTCATGATGGAACTGCTGGAGATATACCAAATTCAGAGTTAAATATGTACAAATCAAAAATTATTATATCCTTTTAAGGGTACGTTTACACTTGTAGTTCAGTTCTCTTGGTTCTTTTGGTCCGGACCAAAAAAAAAAAAACATTTAGTCCTGGCGCACTTAGCGTTCACACTGTCATTCTTACAATATATATATTTATTTTACGACAGGACTTGCTGAACATCCAAAACAATGCTGTGTGCTGGGCTAAATGTGCTCTTTAAATAAATGCATGATGGCATTTTAACCAGAGCTAAGAACTTGTGAGTTTTATAAAATGTGTAAAGGAGTTTAGGAATTCCTCTGTTGCACACAAATGAAGATCTGCTGCAAGGAGACGGCGTTTGTGATGCCTGTACCAAACTTTAATGGGCAACGTAGCTTCTATGACGAGAAAAAATACTTTTTAGGGTCACATCTGCTGACATCACATCCTGTTTTTGGTTCGTTTTGATGTCTTTGGTCCATGTTGCTTTCAGATTTCTGTCAAACCTCACCAGAGTTCGTTTGGAAGCAGACCAAACGTGCGCACCAGGGTTCTTCTCAGCGAACCGCACTAACAGAGCAATCACACCAGAGTTTGATTTAATCGAACCAATCCTGCCAAGTGTTAACACCCTAAAATTGACTTAAAAGTCAATATCCTCAGTGTTACAGTGCACTTTCTATTGAATATAGCTGTGTCTATTCATGTAGCTGAGTAGATTATAGTCCAGTTCACTATAAACTAAATAATTTAGGTTATAAGAAGTTCATCTGGGGGGGAAAAAGGATTAAAGGACCAACGGCATAGAAAAAAAGGTGAAGATCCAGACCTGCAGCCACTTTGAACTATAAACCCAGCCAATCTGAGACTATCATATAAAACATGCAGAGTTGAGGACCTTTCTTAGCCACACTTGGTCTACAAAAAAAAAAAAAACAGTACTTGGTTTTAACCAGCAGAGGGCCGCCTTTTACCTGCTTTTGCGACCCAGTATCTGACCAATTGTGAAGCGACTTTTGACTTACAATAAACTGTTTCGAGAGAGAAAAAAAAAACATGTTCGTGTGACCTTGATTATATCTTTGTACGGACACCATATTTAATGTCTCGCTAATAAAAACGAGGCTATGAGGGATATATTTACAGTCATTTAAACTGATACTTTAGTGTGTCTGGGTTTCAAACATTAAAAATATATCTCTTCATAATATTTCGTGATATAAGATATTAACACGATACAGCCTGCTGGACGAATTGTAAGTATTGTAAGTCTATAATTACGAATTGTAACTTATGGCATAGTTTCTGTTAATATTTCTATTTAAATGTATTGAAAATTCTAATCTAATAAGTACCCAATGTGAAATAAAGAAGAAAAATCGTGTAAAAGTGGTATATGAAGTACCTCGTCCTTGAGTCTTCCTTTCTTGAGACCAACGTCCAACTTTTTGGTTGGGAAAGATACTAAAACCTGTGGAAAGTTAAGTATAAACCTAGTTCTTGTCATAAAAATGTAAGAGAAATACGTTTTACTTCTTGAAAACCATTTTAAGGCCTCTGAGGTACTTTTTAGTGGAGCTTCGCGCCATCAGGTGACCAGCGCGGGAATGAAAAGCTGCGCGTGCTTGAAGATCCAGCAGTTGCCATGGAAACCCCGCGTGAGTGCTGGAGGAGAATCAATCTCATGAAGAGAGACAGAATACAACAAGCATTGAAAATAAGTGTTGGTATTCACCAAATTCAAAGCTGGTAAAGCGCATTTTACGCGTGACATGTAACGTTTGTTCAATATTATACACTGTCAACCCGAAAAGATCGTGTGTGTGAGGGCTTGTGAAGCACTCGTGATGTTTTTTCGCTTTATATGCGAGGCACGTGCGCGATTAGAATTCAAGGCGCGCGCTCTCTCGCAGTCCTTGTGAGCGCGTGTTGTGCCAAATACAAACAGCCCACTGTATGAGACCTGCAGGAGCTGCTGTGCATCTAAAATACTGGGTTGTTTATATCGCCTTGCAAGAATGAGCAAATACGATTTTAGAAAGGTGAATTTAAGTGTGACATGGTACATTTATTTAGGCTAATGTATACGCCATGTAGCCTACTGAATTATTGCCATATTCTTTTTTGCATTGTGCTTACAGGGATAGTCATCCAAGACGGAAAATTATCCCATGATTTACTCATCCTAGGTGTATATGGCTATCTTCTTTCAGACGAACACAATCGGAGATATATTTAAAAATATCATTAGTCGTCCAAGGTTAACGGTTGTGAATGGGGGGGCCGCGTTTTTTAAAAATAAAAAATAAAAAAATACATACGACTCCAGGAGTTTAATAAAGGCCTTCTAAAGCAAAGCGATGCGATTTTGTGAGGAAAAATATCCATATTTACAACTTTATAAATTCAAATATCTAGCTTCCGGCGGACGACCGTACGCAGAATGCGCAAGTCGACTTGAGCGAAATGAGTAATCCTCTGACGCGATGCAGGATGTAGGAGTATCATAATCTTAGATGCCTCTCGTGGTTCAAACAAATAGTGCTGTGCAACAATTTATATCGAAATCCTCTAACATTTCTCTTTAAAAATGATTGTTTTAGACTAATAATCCGTGACCGGTGATTCGTTTTGCTCTATGCTCTGCACCTCCGCATTCGTCGTTACGTTGTGTGTCAGGTCAAAGGATACTCTTCCGCCACAAAACGACTTGCGCATTCTCCAAATGATCACCCGCCGGAAGCTAGTTATTTGAATTTATAGTTTTAAATATGGATATTTTTCTTACAAAAATGCATCGCTTTGCTTCAGAAGACCTGAATTAAAGGGTTAGTTCACCCAAAAATGAAAATTTTGTCATTTATTACTCACCCTCATGCTGTTCCACACCCGTAAGACCTTCATTCATCTTCAGAACACAAATTGAGATATTTTTGTTGAAATCCGGCTCAGTGAGGCCTGCATAGCCAGCAATGACATTTCCTCTCTCAAGATCCATTAATGTACTAAAAACATATTTAAATCAGTTCATGTGAGTACAGTGGTTCAATATTAATATTATAAAGCCACGAGAATATTTTTGGTGATATAGTGATGGCTGATTTCAAAACACTGCTTCAGGAAGCTTCAGAGCAAAATGAATCAGTCTATCGAATCAGCGGTTCAGAGCGCCAAAGTCACGTGATTTCAGCAGTTTGGCGGTTTGACATGCGATCTGAATCATGATTCGATACACTGATTCATAACGCTTTGAAGCTTCCTGAAGCAGTGTTTTGAAATCGGCCATCACTAAATAAGTCGTTATTTTGTGTTTTTGGCGCACCAAAAATATTCTCGTCGCTTTATAATATTAATATTGAACCACTGTACTTACATGAACTGATTTAAATATGTTTTTAGTGCATTAATGGATCTTGAGAGAGGAAATGTCATTGCTGGCTATGCAGGCCTCACTGAGCCATCGGATTTCAACAAAAATTTCTTAATTTGTGTGGGTGAGTAATTAATGACAGAATTTTTTTGGGGGGTGAACTAACCATTTAACCCCCTTGAGTCATATGGCTTACTTTTTTATGGATGGATGCATTATTTTTGACTTCGAAACGCGGCCCCCCATTCACTGCCATTATAAACCTTGGAGGACTAAGGATATTTCTAAATATATCTCCAATTGTGTTCATCTAAAAGAAGATATAAAGGGTAAGTAATTTTCATGGGATAATTTTATTTATTTATTTATTTATTTTTTTTGGTGAACTATCCCTTTAAAATAATACCATTGCACTACAGTTAAAGTTCTAGTTAGTTTTGCTGATATGCATATTAAGTGACGTTTATGAAGATGAGAAGACCCATGAAAACAGATACAGCTTATAAAGAAATCCATAAAACTATAAAAGGAAATTAAGGTAAAGAAATTAGCCCCAGTCCCACCACCTTCTAATTAAACTGCCTGTAACATCATTTACAGAGCAAGCGCTGTTACACAAGGGGTTCGCAGACATCCGTCCACGTGCTCGAAGAACGACTGCAGCAGCAGCAACGCAAGGGGGCGGAGCCGACTGGGTAAGCCACGCCCCATCTGCGACTGCACGGCTGAGCAACAAGTCGCAACCGGTCTGCAGAATTTCCCGTTGCACGGTTATGATCGGCGCTCGTGCCCTTGAAGAGCGACATACTCTCGGGTTTTTATGATCATGTGATGTTTATATTCGATAATCATATGTGAATGTACACGCGGACCCGATGGAGAAACACATCTGCTGTGTTTGCAGTGAAATGACGGACTGGAGTTCTGTTTGAAGGTAAGAGACACACATCATGTCCGCTTCCATACATTGTTGCTCGGTACAGATACATTATGAGATTTTAGACTCGAAATCTTTAGGATTTAAAACAGATTTCGGATGAAAATCACTCTCCGGTTGTTAGTAGCGAAACTCTTTGCCACGTTTACAGTGTTTTCATCCCAAAACCAGCACAGTTCACTGCTTATGTGCACGAGCACACTGACATTCATTATTGCATATTAATGCTAATGTACTAATATTACAATATATGAATCCAAATTTTAAGGACATCGTAACAATTGCTAATGTTATACGCACGAATAATTAAGTTAGAAAGACAAGAAATTCTTTGTTTTTTGTTTACTTAATCAGAACTAAACTAGAAAATACATTTCCCAATGTTGTATTTTTTTATTTATTTTTTTTACGAAATTATGTATTTTGAAGAAAACCCCTTACAAAAAGTATTGTTCCAGTACTATGGTACTCAAATCCATGTGTTATAGTATTTACAATGCAGAATGCATGGTAATTTTTTATTTTTTTTAATAGTAATAATAATAATAATACATTTTAGTTTTGTGTGTACACATCTGTCCACTGCCATAAATGACAAAAATTACAACTTTTGTTTGTCCATGTTGAATGCTGCGCACTAACAAATGCTTGGTTAAAAACAACCCAAGTTGGGTTAAATATGGACAAACTCAGCGATTGGGTTGTTTGAACCCAGCAGTTGGGTTAAATGTTTGCTTAATGTGCTGGGCAGTTTTATTTAACACAACTAGTGTTTAAAAATTACTGTATGTCTGACTTAAAATTAACCTAAAATAGGTTGGAAATTAAAAATCAGACACATAAATCCTAGAGGCAACAATAATAATCAAATTGTGAACAATTATTAATAAGTTTATTATTTAATTATTATTTATTAAATGCATTAATAAATGTTCATTTCCAGCCTATTTTGGTTTCATTTTAAGTGAGCAATATAGTTATTTTTAAACAATAGTTTAGTTAAAACTATTAACATTTAACCCAACCGCTGGGTTTGTCCATTTTTAACCCAACTTCAGTTATTTTTAACCCACCATTTTTTAGAGTGTGTCAAAAAATAAAGATTAAGAGGGCAGTCAAATAGAATTATGACAATGTAATAATAAGAATGGTTTAATATTGCTTTTAAAGATCTCTCCACTGTACATTTCATCCATCAAAGGGTTAATTTTATGCATTATGAAATATTAGACTTGCTTGTTTTTATTTTTATAGATATTTAGTTGTGAAGGACACTTAAAGCTAGTTGTGTTTTCTTTCATTGTGGTGTTAACTATATGTTTACATGGAGAAAATACTACAACAGACCCAATAGAAATAAATAATGGTGTTTTATTGAGTTAAATGCGTTCAGTTTTGTGTTTGGAAGAATTAATGATCAGCCGGTGACTTGGGAAGAGAGGAGGAAAGTAGTTTAATGCGCCGCAGCTCTTCTGTGTTCAAGTCTTTGAGTTTTTAGCTCATCTATAGTTGTCTTTTATAACTGCATTAAATTGACTCTTATGTTATCTATACCATTAAAAATAGACCAAACCCTTTGCATTGACTGTAATGGTGTTTGTTTTGGCACAAGTTACACAACCTTGAACAGAAAACGCAGACTGTTCATTTTTCCTGTGACGTTGGTTTCCAGTGGCACTAAGTGCTGTTGACAGTCGTTGACCTCTGGTGCTTATAGCGAGAGCTTAAACATGTAAACACACACCGCTTTGTGTATTACGGCTATAATTAGCATCTATTAAAATCTGATATTATTGCATTGGACAAAAGATGAATGGTGCTCAGAATATGATCTGATGTGTGGTAATGTGTGTGCTCTGTACACACTCATTATGATGTTGCAGTGAATGTGGAATATGTGGTTTTGTGGTCAGCTCGGCTTCTGTTTATGCTGCAAGTCAATTGGTAATACTTGGAAAATTGCAAAAGCAAAAGTCAAATGTGTTTGTGTTGAGAAACACATGTATTTAAATACACACCAGAGCATGTGTGGCAACAGCTAGTTAAACAGAGTATATTAATTTCAACAGATAACCATAAAAGAGCATGATATGAATGTCTAAACCTCTCAGAATCAACCAGTGTTTTAACTGACTGTGTTTCATGCATATCATGCATGTAAGAATGCATGCGTAGGGTCTGTTAAAAACATAGGCAGTTCATTGGAACGAAAAAAAAATTTTTTTTAAAAAATTGAACTTATTTTAACTTGAGCACCATGTTTTTAGAATACTGTGTCATGCATGAGACGCTGCGAAACATGCGAGCGCAACAGTCAAACACGTCAATCTAGTGCATGCTTACATAAGCCTTGTCCATATTAATACATTTTAATTTGAAAATGCATCTTTTTGTCTCCGTTTTAGCCGTTCCTTTACACGCCATTTTGGTGGCCTGAAAATACAAGCTTTTAAAAACAAGTTTCAAAGTGCACGTTTTTGAAAACGATACCGTTATCGTCTCAAATGTGATTTTGTGAAAACGGCGATCTCATGCGCTTGAGTATTACGTGTTCAGTAGTGTTTCTTTACAAAGTGACATCGCCATCTACTGGCCTGGCAGCAGAATACAGCATATTAAGTCGTTTTCACAGATCAGTGTGAACGGGGATCATTTTGACAACGCTGTCATCTGTACGTGAAAAACACAAAGGGAGAACTTTCCGTTTTTAGTACATCATTGTCGTGTAAACCAACGCGGTGTGTATGTATTTTTATTAAGCATTTACGTTTTCATACGCACTGAAACATACAATATTAACCGCACTAAAACGTAAATTATGTATGAACAACTTTACCAACGTACAAATTTGTACGTATTCCTATTTATGAATATTAAAATCGTGGCATTAATGTTTTGATTCAATTTTCTTATCAATGACATTTTTTCAGTCACATTTATTAAATGCACATTACTGATCTTCTTAATATGAAATAATCGCTCTGTTCGTGACTTCTGCTGCAAACTCGTCATGAGGATTTTGTCATTTTGGAGGAAATTGTAATTTTCCTGCACATCTCTGTCCATTATGTTTTATATTTTGTATAAAATGGGTATGTTTAGATTTTGGAGCAGGGTTAAGGGATCTTACATTTATTTATAAAATAGTAAAAGGGAAATTGTAGCCTTCAGATATCTTTATGATATGAACGATTCATAAATATTTAACGTTTATAGCTGTAAAAGTCTAATAATGCTATGTGTAAATGCCGCCAATATGTCCATATTGTATGTTTCAGCATCTGTCCAAACGGACAAAAAAGTGCATTTTGTGTCTTTGAAAGTTACATATTAGTATGTATTAACAATGAGACCAGGCTGTGTAAACATGTGGTTTTATCAACGAAGACAGAGCTTTTTGACAACTCTCTCCCAAGTGGATAAATTATGTAGTGTGGACTGGGAAAAGGAAGGTATTCGAAAGCGATGACGCATGTTTAGTCATGTGACACATATTGTACCCATAGACCACACACAACACCATTTTCAACTAAACTTTTTATGCGTTTTGGCCGTTTATTTACACGACAACAGCGTTTTTTTAAGCGTTATCGTCTCTGTGTAAACTACAAAAACACTCATTTGTGAAAACGGTGACATCATGTGCATGCATATTACGTGTTCAGTCTATGGGTGCGTATTGTTTCTTTACAAAGTGACATCGCCATCTACTGGCCTGGTAGTAGAATACAAGATTTTTAGTACATCGTTGTCATTTAAGCGTACACTGAGACAGTGTTTTTGTCAGCGAAGCCAGAGCTTTTTGAAAACAATAAATTATGTAGTGTGGAATGTGAAAACGGAGATATTCGAAAACAATGGCGCATGTTTAGTCATGTGACGCATATTGTACCATAGATATGGCATTGTTGTGCAGATGACAGAAAATGTACTTGCAATGGTTGCACTGTGGCAAAACATGATGCCAGTTGCGTTTTAGACCGTACGATTTTGAGTGCAACACTGAATGTTGGGATATTTTGCTAATAAAATAATCATGCCAGAAGAAAAGCGTAAGAACTTTATTATGTCTGCTCTCTCCGTATCATCTCGTGAGCTTTTAGTACGTTTTACGCATAGTAATGTGATTTAAGCACCATCAGACGTTTCAGTGTGGATGAGCAACTTTTGGAAAAATGCTTAAACGCTTCCTTGCATCTGTCACTCTTCTTCAGACATGAATATTTGCATCTTCTGCCAGACGTCTTTGTTTTGGCTTGTTAAGGCGCTGTAGGTCATATATGCGAGCTCGAATTAATAATAAAAGCTGACGGTAAGTTGTGGCAGGCCTGGCCGGCGTGTCGACACAGGTTGGAGCCGTCGCTCTCTAATGCAGAGGTGTGGAATGTGTTGGGAGTGGAGATTTCCTTACATTTGCATTATTTCCAATTCATTGCTTCTGAACTAACGACATCCTTGTGTGTTTCATGCCCAAATGTGGCCTTTGTTTGCATGTTTTGTCAGGTCATGTTCTACGTGCGGGTGGGCTCTTTTGAATAGTTTGACCAGCTATAAACATAGTTGGTGTGAAATGAAACATTTTTGACAATACTGGGACTTTATTTTAAGGCATTTTAACTTCCTGATAGCATTCTCACATCAGGAAATTAGCGAAAGCGATGTCTGTGTCACCACGGCACTTTCACTTTCAAGAACACCTGCATTTGAATAAAACTGAGTTCAGGACAAGTTCAACAGGATGCTTGTTATTTTACTGCCCACACAATTATATGCCTGTGTAGAGAAGCAGAAGGAGCAACACTGAACCTCTGTGTAAAAACACACTCGATCTGAGGATTGAGGAAGTGTTTTATTCAAACAGAGCATCTTTCTCTTTATATGCGGTACTTGAATCTCTCACTACCCACTTCTATTGACAGGATCAGTTTTGTCGTCTAATATGGAGCAAAACAACCAGCAGTGTAGACAGCTGATGCTCTTACATTACAATCTAATCGGAAATTTAAAGAAGGTTCACATTTTGGTCAATGTGTT